>NW_003852480.1:6510425-6527271 GCF_000181295.1 Otolemur garnettii | reverse complement strand
GCAAGTCCAGCCAGAGGACAACTTTGACTCATTCTCTGAATCTGATTTAAAGCCAGGCAATGAACTTCAGTACAGTGGGCCCAAAATAAATTTTATGAACAGATTTGCCCTGTCATGAAATACATCTGATGTAGAATAGCGTTCCTTAAAATATCTGTTGAAAGCCTGTTTTTTAATTTTCTCTTTTTCTTTCCATCTGCCAATCCACTGTGTAACAATAAATTTTTAGAATACCAAATTGAAAAAGAAGTTTAAAACCTAGAAAAATAATCACATGCATAGATATCAGGGCCATATCAACTTGCTAGAAATGTTCCTTCATGAGGAATGAGAGAGTGGTCTGGCAAACTTTCTGTAAAGGACTGGAGAGTAAACATTTCAGGCTTTGTGGATCATCCAGTCTGTCACAGCTAACTAGCAACTATGCTACTAGAACTCAGATGTTACCCCAGACAATATGGAGATGAGTGGGCACAGCTATCTTGCAATAACACTATTTATCAAAAAAAGAAACTGGTTTCAAATGTTTCCCCTACTTCTATACTTATCTCATAGGGGATTAGGTGCAGTTTACAGACAGGCAGTGATGTGTGGACCTCACATAGAATGACATTAATGTAGTTCTTCAGGAACACAAACACCTACTAGGAAGAAGTTTGATGTCTCCACTAAAAGTCCATGGGTTTCTAAAATTCCTCTATGGTGGTTCCACATAGCTATCGGGCTGTCCTAATTTTCAGAGCATTCTGTAAATGAATATGGCTCTGGGCTTTCTGGAATGAATGAATCTCTCTGTATTTATTCTTTCTTGGAAATCTGTAGTGAAGCTTAGGCCACCCCACCCCTCACTCTGTCTCACTGTCTATACAGGAGTGGGAAACTTCATGATGAAAGGTGGAAATGATTAAGCTATAATCAAATAAGGCCACATCCAAGAAACTTCAATTAGATATACTTAAAGGTGTGCATTATTTTTTAAAAGTCTAACTACTACATACTTAATAAGTTCAATAAAAACCATTTGTTAGTTTTAAAGTTAACTAACCTTTTAATGATTGTGTTGAGTCTGTTTTTTGTTGGAAAGCATTTGAATATTTTGTTGCAGCATGGAGGTCAGAATTTTCAGTTGACCCTCTAGATGGGTATCAGTCATTTGTGACCTTAAGGGCATCTTGATTTGGGTTAGATAGGAAAACATAGCTTTGTAGCAATAAGTGGTTGAAAATCAAGAAAGCACTTTTTGAAGAAGAAGAAGAAGAAGAAGAAGAAGACAGAGTTTTTTGGGCATATTGCTGAAAGGATGAGTGTTCTATTGCATTTTCAATATTTGAATTGGATCTTTTTTACCATCAAACAATGGTTTTAAAATGTCATCTACTGAGAGGTCAATCAACTCTCTCCTTAGTTTTTTAGCTGTCTTAGTGATATCAACTATGTGAGATAGAAAGATTCTCAAAGTCAGTGAAACTTTCATGTATTCTCCAATTAATATGTTTACAACAGCCTATTCCTCAGCTGATTCACATATATCATCCTGCTTATCAATGACCTTTGTTATCTGGGGAAAATGTTCACCTGAAATTTCCTTTATAAGAAGAAATGTTTGCAAAAAGAACTTTTTTCGAAATGCTATACATGGGTCTTTTTTTTTTTTGCCACATATCATATATTAACTTAGTTTTACCTTGCAAAGAAACAGTCAAATCATTTTGATTTGACATGTATCACAAAGAAGTGCTACATTCTTACAGAAATCTTTTAATAATTCACATTACTAATTTGGTTCTTCATAAAATTTAACTATCTGTTCTTACACAGATAAAATTTTGGCTAACACCTGTCCTGGTGATGGTTAACACACTTTAGATATGGCAAATTCAGACAATACAATTCATCATTCAACTTCAGCATGTTACAAAACTCAGGGTGCTGTGTTTCATTTGCAAAAACACAGTTAACAATATGTATAACTTGTTGCAAAATGTCACTTAAAATGTAGCTTTAGCACAGAGATTGTGTTGATACAAAATAAAATGAAAAGAAAGGAGACCATCTGGATCTCCTGATGGAAGGTGGAAATAATTAAGCTGTAATCAGATAAGTGGTCTACAGTGGTCCCACGTAGCCATAGGGCTGTCCTATAGGAATAGGCTGTTGATATATTTTTATATTAATTGATTAATATAGCTGTTAATATATATTTTTTAAATCTGTGCAATAAACCCTTCATGTTCTCATGTCACACTCACTAAATTTACCAAATTCAGTCCAACTTCATGACAATTACCTTGAAAGTTGCAAAGATATCTATTCTGTGTGTTCTATTCACACAAGTCCCCAAAGCAAGCAACTCTTCATAGCAAAGAAAATCTGCTATGACCCAAGGGAAGCATAAAACCTGCACCAACTTCATAGCATCAGTCAGTTCATTAAAAGTGACTGAATAAGATTTATTTTCTTTTTGAAGTAGTGCTTGAAGTTGTTCTGTTAAGCTGAAGGCTAATTCATGCTGCTTGATCAGTTATAGTTCTCCTGGAAAGAGGCAGTTGTTTGTTCTTTGAAACATTACCAGGCTCTAAGTGTCCAAGCCTCCTACTGAGGCAGTGTTCCCCTGTACAGGGCTGGACAAAGGAACTTCCATTTCCTAGGCCTGGGCAATTTCAAGTAAGCTTCCAGGCTTCTTCTAAAGGGAATCTCCTGCCATTTTCCCCTGTGCTGGAGGGACTGCGTACATTCATTTGTTAATCTGTTTGTTAACATTGAAAAGGTGTCTTTCATCTATGAAGTCCTGGCCAAATGTAATTCTCAAGACCTTATACCACCTAGACATAAGACCCAGGGACAGACCTCCCACCTTTGGTCTTCCCCTCTGCCACAAGTTCTGGTGCTTTTTGTTCCTTCCCTATTCCTTTCCGTCTAATAAATCCTATCTTACCACTGATCTGTGGCCTGTATGTTCATTCTTCAAATCCCCAAGGCCAAGGACCTACTGCAGAAAGAAATTCCAGTAACACTACAATCTCAACAGTGCATTGTTTCACAGTTTCTATATCACTGAGCAGCTTCCCTCTTTCCCTGAATATGTAAACTACTTTTTAAGTTCCTTTAGTGGCATTATTTACAGGTATTACTGCTGCTTGAAAATTTTTTCTTTTCATCTTTTAATTTCTGCACTACAACCTTTTGTACTTCTTCTAATTCAAAATATTTGAGTTATGTTTACATGAAAGGAGCTGGAAAATATTCTTCTTAGTAAAGTATCTCAAGAATGGAAGAAAAAATATCCAATGTACTCAGTATTATTATGAAACCAATTTATAATCACTCACACTTTCATATGAAAGATAAATCTCAACTATAGCCTAGGATGAAGGAGGAAAGTGGTGGGGGATGGAAGGGGAGGGGGGAAATTTGATGGAAGGAGAGTAAATGGTGAGATCATTCCTATGGTTCATATTACAAGGGTACATGTCAATTCTATTAAGTATAGAGTATAAATGTCTTAACACAATACTTAAGTAAATGAGGTGAAGGCTATATTAACTAGTTTGACAACGTAAGCATTCCAAGTCGTATTTAAAATCAGCACATTGGACCCCATAAATGCATTAATGTAGACATGATCTATGTGTTTATAACTCAATAAAAAAATATATTTGAGGTCCTTTTGAGTGTTACAAATGCTGATGAGCATTGAGTTTCTTTAGTGTTGATATTGCATTATCACAAAGCAAGCAAATTGTCTTAAGCAGAAACAAAGTAACATTGCAATTCCCAATCCTCATTAAAAAAATTGTTTTATTCCTTCAGCGTTCTCTTGGTCTTTTTTTGGCATGATAGATTGTTAAGCAGACAATTAAAAGAAACATTACGGAGCTGTGCAACTATTCAAAAATTTCACTTCAAACAAAAGTACAGTGAACCATTGTCAAAAGCTGGTAACAGACTGATCTACTTGACCCCCATAACCTCTCACCAATGGCAGTGGCACCAGTCAGGCAGGGGAAATTAGAACTAAATCATGACTGTCACAGCAGCCTTCAATTTAGCCCTTAGGGCTTAGTAAGGTTCTTATTGTGTGGGTCAGTTTAGGAAGATTATTTTACCTATAATGTGACTAGTAATGGATTTATTTGAATTCAAATAAATCTGTTTGAGACTCAGTGGCCTTCTGATATGCATAATTTTAAATTTGTGTCTTTTACCAATTTTAGCAAGTACTTTGCCGTTACTTAACCATTTTTTTTGTACTCATTTGATTTCTCCTTTCCTTTAGAATTCTAATTATCCTTTTAAAGTCATTCCATAATTCTCTAAGGCTCTGCTTATCCTTTTTTGAAAACCAATTTTATTTGCTCCCCTCTTGTTTAGATTGGATTATTTCTGTTAATTTATGTTCAAGTTCATTGACTCTCTGTACTACAATTTCCATTCTGATAGTAAATCTGCCCAGTGATTTCTTACTTTAGATATTGTGTTTGTCAGTATATAGATTTCCAATTTTATTCTTTTTGCATTTTCTCTTTTTGCTGAGATTTCTTATTCTTTATTTCATTGAGCACTTATTTTCTGTTTCCTTACAGAGCAGTGTTTAAATATCCATTTTATAATTTTTTTCTGATAATTCCAATATCTAGATCATGATATGTTGAATTTTGATGACTAGGCCATGTTTTCCTGTCCTTTCCCCCTTCCTACTTTGAACAATTTAGATTCTATTCTGGAAATAGTGTTATGTGATGTGGACACTCACTCCCACGGCCCCCCCCCATATTATTATGAAGTTTCTTGATATTTTTGTTTAGCAGGAAATCAACTTGGTTACATTGAAACTGGAATCAGTCATATCCCAGGCTCAGATCTTGATTAACTTCTTTAAGCACCAGGCAATGTGAATTGCTTTCAGAGTGTCTCACACATGCATAGTTCAAAGAATTAAGCAGGGAACTGGTCCAACTTTAATCACAGAGGCGAGGGTTTCCCATCCCTCCTATTTCTGATTCCCTTTTGTCAGGAGTTCTTGGTTCCCAAAGGCATTATTCTTGTCCCTCTGGCTTTCTATTTTATTCTTTGGTATTTTAAATAAGTTTATTTTAAAAATAAACTACAAAAGATGAACAAAATATATTAATAAAAATAAAAGTATTTGTTCTGTAAAATTTGGATTCAGTCAAAATGCTGCACTTTAGGACTAAGAGGGCCACATGTGGCCTGAAGGCTGCAGATTCCCCACCCCTCATCTAGATTATGTGACAGTTTGGTTCTAAGTCACATGATACAGGCTGTTCTTTGTCTTTTTCTAACAGAGAGAAGCAGCTTTCTCATCATAAATGTGCTAAACATCATAGCAGTTTTTACTTCTACTATTTTTCTTTAATGTATTTCCTCTAAATAGGAAGGTGAAAGTGTAAATGATATAGTGTCCAGTCTTAGATAGTCAAGTTTTGTCATTCTGATCTGGTAATTGTGAAAAAAAGAAACTAATTTGCATTGAAATGATGCGTAACTATGGATATGTCTCTGTGTTAGTTAATTACTAACAGGCTATTCTTGAATTCTTGAAAATCACAATGTATCACCAACAGCTGATCATAAAGAGTCATTCAATGGATATGCAATGTAGACTTTTCTTCATTCTGTGGGATTATTATGTACTGTTCCTTGACTAGATTTGCCAAAGTCTGAAGTCTTATTTAGGTGGGCACATATGAAATATTTTAAACCTGATGACAATGACAGGCTAAAGCAGAGTGTAACATTTCAATATTGAGTGAAGTTGGATGTGGTGATAACAGCACAAAGAGGACACAGAAAAGAAACACAGGAGTAAATAAAAAGAAAGAGAAGAGAGTGTGCTTGTAAGAATGGTGGGTCAGGCAGAATAAAAGTAAGTTCACGAGAGAAGAGAGAGAATTCAAAAGCCAAAAAGGTGGTGGAAAAAAGATAATTGAAACATTTAAAGGATCACGAGTGTCTAATGTAGTTGTGAAAGCACAGTTTGAAATCAGAAGATATCACAAAATTGTGGACATTAAATATTTGCAGAATGGAAATTGAAATATATTCAGAAAGCAGAAGACTATTAAGAAAAACATTAATAAATTATCAGAGATTCATGCTTTTAGATATATATTTATTTTACATAAATAAAGATTAAAAGGCAATATCATAGTTAATGTTTAAAAATATGAAATGATATAGTATTGATGAAGAATACTGATCAGAAAACACAATGCAATATTTGAATTAACTCAGTATTATGTTCATGCTGCCCATTTTCAACATTCATAATTCTTTCTTTTGAGACGAGTCTCAATCTGTCAAACTGGATAAAGTGCCAGGTGTCATCATAGTTCACAGCAACCTCAAACTCTTGGGCTCAAGCTCCTCTTGCCTCAACTTCCAAAGTAGCTGACACTACAGGTCCCCACCACAAAGCATGGCTAGTTTTCCTATTTTTAATAGAGACGGGTCACTCTCTTGCTCAGGCTCATCTTGAACTGCTGAGCTCAAGTGATTCTCTCAACTCAGCCTCCCTGAGGGCTAGGATGACAGGAGCAAGCCACTTTGTCTGGCCAACTTTCATAATTTTGCCACAGGAATTAGTACATTTGTAGCTTTCTCACAGTTCAAATAGAGAACCAAGATGAATTGGTTTTGTTTTGTTTTGAGATACAGTCTCATTTCGTCATCCTAGGGAGAATGCTGTGATGTCATAGCTCACAGCAACCTTAAACTCTTGGGCTCAAGTAATTCTCTTGCTTCAGCTTCCCTCAAGGCCTGGCTATTTTTAGACATGGGCTTTCACTCTTACTCAGGCTGATTAAACTCCTAAACTCAAGCAATTCACCAGTCTCAGGCTACTGGAGTGTTAGGATTATGAAGGTGTGAGGCATCTTGCCCAGCAAAGATGAATTTTCTATGTGGCACATATATACAATAGAATACTACTCAGGCACAAAAGAAAAAAAAAAAAAAAAGAAAGAAACAGAAAAAAAAAAGAAAGAAAGAAATAAAAGAAATCCTATCATTCATGGTTACATTGAGTAGAATAGAATAGACTTGGGAACATCATGTTATGTGAAATTAGCCAGCCATAGAAATATACATAATACATATTCTCAGCCATATGTGGAAGCTAAAAATGTGTGTTTTATGGAATTAAAGAGTAGAACAATGGTTACCAGGCCCTGTGATGGGTGTGTGGGTAGAAGACATGGATAAGGAGAGGCTACTGAATGGGGACAAAAATCCAACTAGATGTAAGAAATAAATTACAGAGTTCAGTAACACAGCAGAGTGGCTTTAGTTAAAAATAATTTATTGTATATTTCTAAACAGCTAGAAGAGAAGACTTGAATGTTCCCAACACAAAAAGAAATGTCAAGTGAAAGGATAAATATGCTAATTACCACGATTTGATCATTATACATCGTATGCATGTAACAAAGTACTACACATTCCTCATAAATATTTACAATTATTATGTATCAATAACAATGGAGAAAAAAAGATAAATTTTCTTTAGGACCTAGTGCTGTGTGTAAAAATGTTTGTTTCACATGAAATAGTGTCATTAGGATGGAAAAAAAGAATTTTTTTCCCTTCTGCTTCCTATCTTTTGAATTTAAATTTATTAAAGGAAAGAGTAATTTAAGGAATAAATGAATTACGTAAAGAAAAGAATGTGATTTACTAGTCCTCCTACAAAAACATAAAAAGAAGTACATGTGAAATTAATAATTATTCTGATTTTTATTTTACTAGAGAAAATGATTATTTTCCTAGGGTATGAAGTAATAAAACTAAATTCAGGGAAGTTTTGTTTACCCTGATGGCTGCAAAATCATCTGTGTATCACAGTGTTTTTTGAGGCCACAAACCATTTCACTGACATTCAGAAAAATGTGTCTGAAGTTAGTCAAGATATATTCTTTCTGGTTAAAGTATTGATCATGCTTTTTTACTTTGTGTATTTTATTATATGTTAACTTCCTCAGGGTCTTGTTGGCGAGGCTGGGAGGGACTGCACCTCCCTGGGGTAGCTAATTCCTAGGTGTAATAAGGAACCTGTGTCTAGAATTCCTGCCTCATAAAAATCAACACATCCCAAGTTTTATTCCCCTCTTACCTCCTTTATCTAACTCCCAGACACCAAAACAATATTTCCCCCTGTACTAAATCACTCTTGGATCAAATGCTGAACCATTAGAGGCCACCCATATATCCCAGGGCCCAGAGAAAGTATTTAAACCTAACTATCCAATCCTAAATTTGCTCAAACTTGACAGTCCTTCCTCCCTTATTCCTTCCCTGGAAATAACAATAGAAGATCGTTTTCTTTCTGCTGTCAGCTCTTTCTCCTGCTCGTTCTTTCTTTTTTTCCTCTTCTTCCGACTTCTACTCCCGACCGACCCTGGTGTGGCCCATGTGGCCCTAGAATGCACGCATGCCCGGTTGCCTTTGGAACTGTAATTAATAGCTTTTCATTCAAAGGCAGTTGCTTCCCAGTCTGTCCCCTCACCATACCCGATTAAAACAAATCCTGGGTGCATTTTCAAGCATGCATCAATGTCTTGCTATCTAAACATGGTATCTGCTTTATTTAGGGTCAGAATGGAGAAGTTGCTCCTTAGACTCCCTGACTGCCATCCGTGACACCTGCTATGGGCTGGAATATCTTGGCTCTATATTGACAATGAAAATAACAAACAATGAATTAAAAATGAGAACTTCTTTAACCCCAGCATATGGGACTATATCTTGGAAAATGCACAATATGGTAGCATCTGTCCTGTAAATCTGAGGACTGTGTATTTACTTCATATTACTTTTTTTTTTTTTCCACTGGGGCTGGGCTTGAACCCACCACCTCCAGTACATGGGGCCAGTGCCCTACTCCTTTGAGCCACAGGCACCACCCTTCATATTACTTTTTGATAGTTAAAAATTGAAGACTATCTATCAAACACTAAAGCAATAACGTGCAGAGCTTTTCATCTTTGCCAAGAACATAGATTCTGCCAATTAGGGCCTGCACTAAATATTATTGAAATTTAACAAGCACAATTGATTGCTAGGAAATAATTCTTGCCAATTTGTATAAACATCCCTGAAATCAGCCTTTTCAGAATTTTCTTATTTTTAATGAGTCAATAAAAGATGATTTACCATGAAATCAGCATTATTCAAAATGCAGAAGTAAAAATAAAAATCATATGAGTAATCTTCCTGCTTTTAAGCATTTGACTCTATAGCTGTTTAGCTGAAGATACTTTTAGCAGTGGTGTGTGTGTGCATGTGGGCACACGTGTGTGTGTGTGGCATGCATGTGGCACATCCGTGCGTATGTGGGGTGGGGCATTTCACATAAAAACAAAGATCATCCAAGTTATGGGTAATATTGGAAATCAAACCACTCTCTGTATCTCCGCAAGTCCTGACATCACCCCCAGGTCGTCGGTACTCCAAGGTTGGCCTGGGGACTGGCACCATCCATGTATTTGGAAGCTAGTTAGAAGTGCAGAATTTCAGGTCCTACCTTGGACTCACTGACTCTGAATCTACATTATAACAAGATCCTCCAGTGATTTACAGGCACTTTGAGATTTGCGAAGTGCCCTCCTAGAACAGCATTTAATAGGACTCAACAAAAATTCCGATTTTGTTTCTTAACTGAATTCCTTAGACAGTGAAACGTAACAGATCCACCTTGAATTCTGTATTCTTCTCTCCTGCATCCTTCCACCCCCTCACATACGCACACACAAATTGGTTTTGGATGATGATGACGTGTGGAGATAGCTGGAATTGGAAATGCATGGAGTCCCTAAGAAAGGAGCACGGGAATGAGACTGCGACTAAGGTAACTTCAGATACGCATATTGCTGGGCACTGTCTTGCCTGTGTCTTCATGGTTTTTGAAAAACATACAAATGAATTAACAACACTTAACCTATTTTTCATTAAGTTGTAAATAAACTTACGGTGAGGCCAATTCAATTGTGCTTTGGCCTTGGACGTGGAAGATGGATGTATTTTCAGGCTTTGTATCTAGATGACTGGGAATGAAGACCAAGTTCTTGAAAATGAAAAGATCATATTATTGCATACCGGGTAACACAGAGGAACAGCATAAAAATGAGACTGTATTTTCTTCAAAAGATCTTAAAGACTCTAGAGCAGAGAAAACTGGAGTAAACATCTGACTTGAAAAGAACGTCAGAGCACCACAAATTCTTTTTTAAATTTCTATACAGTGAAAAATGATACTAAATGCTAACGAATATTTTCCATCATTTTTATAAATTGTGGCTTTTAGGTTCAAGGGCTGACATTTCCATTTATACAGTTCTACCTCCCTGCCATTATCTAATTTTAGGTGGTTCACTGAAGAGAGGATCTTGAGAGACCTTGAGAAATAGTCTTTCTTGACTGTTTCAAGACAGGCCATTTTCCCTTGCCAGGAAAATTAGTTGCTATGTATTATCCACCAGGCTGTAAGTCATGGTGATATTATTTTAAGGAGATCTGAGTAATAGGAGAACAAATTTATATTTACCTATCCCGTTGCATTTCTGGTGCTCTTCATTCCTTTGTACAGATTTTTATTTCCATCTGCTGACATTTTCCTTTGGCCCAAAAGATTTTTTTTTTTAACGTTCTTATAGTGTAGGTCTGCTGTTGATGAATTCAGCCTTTGTATGTTTGAAAAATCTTTACCCCACGTTTTTTTGAACATTTTTCTCTAGATAATGAATTCTAAGCTACCGGTTTGATGTTTTATTCATTTTTTTTTCTTTCATTACTTTAAAGATACTGTTTCACTAAAATTTGCTCTCCTCCAGAGCTTTGTTCCCTTTGCGGTGGTGTTTTTCTCTGCTGCATTTGAGATGCTCATTTTATCACCATTTCCAAGCAATTTGATATGCTGTGCTTTTGGTTAAGTTTCTTCATATTTCTCACACTGAGAGATGGTTGAACATCTTAGATAGTTCTGAAACTGATGAAAATTTTCATAGTTTTGAATAATTGTGGTCATTATTTATTCATATAATCTACCTTTGTCCCCTCATGAGCTACAAATTAGCATCTATTTAGTTACTTAAAGTTGCCCTACACCTCACAGAAGCTTTATTTTTGTTTTTAGTTTTTTGTTTTTTCTTTCCTCTGTGTATTTCCTTTTGGACAATATTGATTGCTATCTTCAAATTGATTAATCTTTTCTCCTGCAGGGTCTAATCGACTTATGATTCTATCCCGTGCCTTTTTCATCTGAAACATTATAATTTTCCATATGTAGAATTTTTATTTGGACTTTGAATAGCTCTATGTCTATCTCTAATATGGTCATTTTAACTTTTTGAGAATGTGATCACAGTAAATCTTTGTCTACTGATTTTATCTGTTTCATTTCTGGGTCAATTTTGGTTGATGAATTTTTCTCACTATAGGTGGTATTTTTTCTGCTTCTTTTCATACTTGGTCATTTTTTGTTGTATGCCAGATATTGTGAATTTTAATCCTATTGGGTGCTAGGTCTTTTGTAGACTTAAAAATATTCTTGGGCTTTGTTCTTGGAAATGGTCAGTTTCCTGGAAATAGTTTGATTCTTCTGCTTTCCATTTCAATTATCTGTGAAACAAGACCAGGGCAGCATTCAATACACATATAGGATACATCTTCCTATCTTTCTTTTCTTTGTTTAGGTTTTGATGTACCCAAACTCCCCCAGTAGTGAGGAAGTAACCTCTAGTACTCTAACTGATGCCCCCTTGATTATTAAGTTCGTCAATCTGGCGTGTGTGAACCTTGGCATTTTTCCATGCATTCTTTTTTTTTTTAATTTTATTTATCTATTTATTTTTTAGAGACAGAGTCTCACTTTGTCACTCTTAGTAGAGTGCCGTGGCGTCACAGCTCACAGCAACCTCCAACTCCTGGGCTTAGGTGAGTCTCTTGCCTCAGCCTCCCGTTTCCATGCTTTCTTTAGTGGGACATTTTCCCTGGCTTGAGGTGCTGTTCTGACATGCTGATAAGTATTCCACTGAATGCTCAAGGGGGAACCTTCTGCATCTCTCTGTAGTTTTTCTATATGTAGTTCTTTTTTCTCCAGTACTGTACCCTGCAGATTTAGCTTTTCTAAACTTCTAGATTAACACCGGGAATGTCATTGGGCTCTGTTTGGGTTTCCTTTTCTTATACTATAATCTGGAAATTAGGCAGAAAGGGTCATCATTGGAATCACCTTTTTGATTTTCCAATTCTCAGAAATTGCTATGTTCTATTGGCTGACATCCAGTATCTTGAAAACTGTGATTTTATATATTTTGTCTCAAGAAAAATTTTCAGGTAAATCTTCTTACTCTTACTCTGTATTATACCTGTGAAATTTGCTGGTACCAGGAGAGTTGTCAGACAAACAGGGTGGGAAGGCCTGAAGGAGAAGGGGGTAATGCTTACATGCCTGAGATAAGCACTGTTTCCAAAAACTTTCTGAAAACCACTTTGTGTCCTTCACCCATCTCTTGTTTTGATAAAGTCTGTGGTTAAGGTATTCTTAGGACTATAGTACTTCAGATAAGATGTTCTGGGAAGAATATTTGCCTGGTGATGAGATTTCCAGCAATGAACTGACAACAAAACTGACTTTAAACCTCTGAAGTCAATGAACTCTGCTCCTGAGCAGCTTATGTAAATCTCTTCTTGCTTGTGAGAGCTCACTTCCCCTTCCCTCTCTAAATGCCCCGGTAACTCACCATTCCATATGTTATAGATTATAATCCTTACTTCTGTTTTTAAGTAAACCCGATATAGTTAGAGATAATTTTCTCTAGTGTCTTTTTTTTTTTTTGTTTTGACATACTAAAAAAAAACTTCTTTCTTCTTTTTTTTTTTTGAGACAGAGTCTCATTCTGTTGCCTTGGGTAGAGTGCCATGGCATCATCATAGCTCACAGCAACTTCAAACTCTTGGATTCAACAATCCTCTTGCCTCTGTTTTTCTATTATTAGTAGAGACAGGATCTTGCTCTTGCTCAGGCTGGTCTCAAACTCCTAAGCTCAAGCAATCCGCCTGCCTCAGCCTCCCAGGGTGCTAGGATTACAGGTGTGAGCCACTGTGCACAGCCAAAACCAAAAATTATTGAACTATTATTTTAAATTAGTTTTCTTTTGTCCTTGTCACTGTTATTTAAACAGAAAACCTGCATTTCATAATAATTTAAGTTCTGAGAAGTCACTAAGTTGACATTTTATTAAAGAGATGTTTTCATGGACAGTAAGTCGTTTTTTGCCTCTACATGGATTGTTCAACAAATTATAGATTTTTGTCACTTTTTCCCCTCCCCTAAATATATTTATGTTGGGCCTTTTATTATGTCTTGCTGGGTATTTATATTTCTAATATCAAAGCCAACTTTCAGGATCTTCATTATGTACTGATGCTATTTGGGGGGACTTTTACATGCATTATCAAAGGAATTAAACCCATCTACATGCAAACTGACTAACTAGAAATAATGGTAGTGTAAGCTGTATTGGTGAACTTAACTGAACCCCACCTAAAAGTGCCCGACATGTTCTCAAAGGGAAGGAAAAGATCAATATAAAATATGGAAGGAATCTACAATTTCATACAAGTTCTGATCAATATAAAATATGGAAGGAATCTACAATTTCATACAAGTTCTGATCAATATAAAATATGGAAGGAATCTACAATTTCATACTAGTTCTTCTCTAATTGTGTCCTGGAGTTTGACTACTAGCATTCAAACACTCCTAAGGTTAGGGTGAAAAATCTTTGTGGTACTATTGTTTTACAAAACTGACAACATTCAACAACTCAATTTTTTAAATTTTTTCCGGGTGCTAATTTCCCATTCATAGTCAAGATGCTTTAAACTTTCCTAACAATAAGAAATAGTCTCAGATGGACTATTACTATCAGCACCTTAAAATTTTTATCAAAAATTATTTTGTATAAAATTTAAAAAAACAGTGTTTTAAGTATTTTTCCAACTATTTTGATAATTGTTTAGAGAAATCCCTGAAAGTAGTTTTATTTATGATGTAAGGAAACAATGAAAGGCCAGCATGATCTTTTTATGGGTATGTTCTGTTGTAGCAGACGACTAACACTCCTACAGGTGTGCTTTTGACAGGGCTATTTTGTGTCCTCGTGCTCTTATGGAATTACTAAGAATTTGTGATAAAACATAGGAGTTAGGTCATGGAACCACAGTAGAACCTCCATTGCTGACACCTCCCTATATTGACCACTGCCTTAGACGAGACATGCAGCACATGTACACATCAGTCCAGCAGGCCTAGTTCCTTATGTTGCCCACCTGCATATGTTGACTAGTTTTTACAGTTCCTTGGGCAGTCAACTTACAGAGCTTCTACTGTATTTAGAATATAAAATATTATAAAGGATCTTTTATGTTGTCATTTGTGGGAGGCAAGGTAAAGCTTCTCCTCTGGCCACTAGAACTTAGCTGAAATGAATTGACAAAAAGCAGATTAATAGGGAAAAAAAAGCATACAAGTTTACTGTACATAAGCACAGTCAGATCTTGGGAGAATGATTACTCAATAACCCAGTAAGGTTCAGATGTTTATATACATTTCTTCATAGGAGTTGAGATGGTAAAGCAGGTAATTTTGATGGGTTACAAATGGTTTTAGGGAAGATTAATGGACCCTCTAAGGCAGACATTCTCTTGTAAGTGATTATCTTTGAAATTTGGAAGAGTGATCTTGTAATAAAGTCTGTCTAGGTGTAGTTACATTTTGTGTCTTCTACCTGTAATATATAATAGAATTTCAGGATGAAAGGCAATTGTGCTCTTTGGTGGGACTCATCTTAAGGTAGATGAGGGAATTTCAGATTGAAAGGAATTTTGTACTTAGGGGAAGACAAAGGATTAAGGATGTGTTGAGTGATCGTGAGGCTGCTTCTTCAGTTCAACATGTCAGAGTGTTATATTTTGGAGTATTGTTTCCTAAGCCCCAACACAGTGAATAGATTTCAGAAAATATAAATTTGTTAAATACATTTTTATGTAGGCAGAATTTTAAAATGAGTTTTATGGACTTTTTTTGCATTTGCATCAATATATAAGCAATTATATAAGCTACTAGATGAGAAATCAATAACCTTCAAGTTAAAATGCTACTCACCAAATTCATTTATTTTTAATCAAATAGTATATTTCTTGAAAACTCAGTCCAACTGTTCTGATAGCCAACTTGTTCTCACTGAACACATTATTTTCTGGATAAAGCTAAATAAAAAATAATTTGGGACTGTCCAAATATCAAAGTGTCTCAAGATTGACATATTATTAGAGAGCACAGCTGTTGACTGTATCATACCAGATTGTTAGATTGTACATCAGTCCAGATAAACATGCCAAGTTGTAAAAATTAGACTTGCTTATGTATTATGCAATGGACCTTAGATGTAGTCTATGAAAAGTGATCTTGGGCGGCACCTGCGGCTCAAAGGAGTAGAGCACCAGCCCCATATGCCAGAGGTGGCAGGTTCAAACCTGGCCCCAGCCAAAAAGCGCAAAAAAAAAAAAAAAAAAAAGAAAAGTGATCTCCCTTCAAATGGGAGCTAATCAAAGGTGAGAAAAGACTCAGACTATGATGTAAAACTGATCCCAAGTGAAAGAGAGAGGACAATCAGAGTATAGTATTCTAGAATGACTTGGAAAGGTTTCCAGAATCCTTGAAGTCATTGAGTGAAGTTGCTTGGTATCTTCCTTCCCATCTTTACCAAGGCACTCACTTGTTGGCTGGAGGCAGACCTTGGAGAGCATGGAGTCAAAAAAATGGATGAATTTCAGAGTGCAGCAGCTGGGGAGTCTATCATCATTCTTCCCGTAATTGAACATCTACAAGGTATGTTCTCATGACCACAAATGCTGTTTTTCTGTGACATTATCCACTTATATCTCTGCCTTTTTGTTTGGACTTTGTACTTCTTTAGACTAGCAGTAAGTGTTGTTTATCTTTGTCTGTCTAAACCCTAGCCCATGCTAGATAAAATGAGCAGGTAGTGTGATCATTGAAAATACAAATTTGAAATTAGATAGTTTCCTCTTGCTTTTGGCAAATGATCTTGGGAAAGTTTCTTTTGATCAAAATAATTTTTCATTTTCCATTTTCAAAACTGGGTTGATGGTGGTTCTTTAATTAAATGTTAGCTGTGGGAACTAAAAACTTAATTTATTTTCACAGTAACAATGAAACATATATCTAGTTTCATTATCAAGTTTAACGTATGAGTAAAGTGAAGGATAAAAGAAGGAAAATGAATGCAACTTAATGAGGGACACACACTGGCCAAGGAGAGAAATCATTAAGAAAAATCACTAAATTTTCTAAAAGATGCTGAATTAAGGTGGATACTGCTTAAATTTTCTCTTATGTAATTTTTTTCTTCTTATGGGAAGGATATAATTTTAATTGGAGAGTTTATTTTAAGTATTATGAACCCATCATACATACAAATAAACTAATATGTGTAAGAACTAATTCCCCACACTTTCTTTAGGAGATGAAGCCACCATGTTCACGGGCCATTTAGGAAGCCTTATAGGAAGATGGTACCTTCTTTGCTGAGTTGGTTTTTGAATCTTCTATTCTTCCTCACTGCCATCTAAGACCAGCCTGAATTCACTATTGTCTCGTGTTCTATGGTACCATTGACTTGCAACCCTAATAATCAAAAAGCAAACATATTTTTAAACAGAATAATTCAATTTTAATTTTGATTGAATCTTACATTATCAAATGAAAATAAAAAAATACCAAAGGGAAACAAAAAAGAAAAT
>NW_003852480.1:6508966-6510101 GCF_000181295.1 Otolemur garnettii | reverse complement strand
GCCTAAAAGCACATAGCCTTCTCTCCCTAAAGTTAATCTTTACCCCTGTACTATTACTTCCCTCAACCTTGTGAAATGAAAATACTCCCCCTGGCTTTCCCTGCTGCTTTGCAACATTGTGTTAATATAGCAACTGAGTTGGGGAACTGTGTAAATAAAGCTGTTTACACAGTTTGGTGCTGGCTGCAGCCATCAGCTGTGCCAGACCTCCCAGCCGCATCACTTTTGTCTTTGTCTTTTGTGTGTCTTATTTCGTCATTCCACACCATTCCCACTCTAGTTTGTTTAGTTTTTGTGCTGGCTCACAAAACTTAAATAAAACAAATAAGTAATATAAAGTGTAAAAAGATAAACAAAAGTACTAAACAAATGTACAAATCCTTGCATCCACATTTTTAAGAAACCCAAGAAATTTGTTTTTTTACATAAATTCAACTTGTTATAATTTTTTGTAATGTTTATTAAAATAGGTACTACTTCATAGTAATTAAGTAAATATTCTGCAAATGTCTTTCAATTATTATCATGATAGAAAATATTAAAAATACAGTAAAAAACATGGTCATTGCATTTGAGGATGAATACACACAATTCATGGTATAGCTTAACTATGTTGTAACTTTCCATTTTAAATTTGCATGAAAAATATTTAGAATATTCTATAATGCTAAGATTTTTCTTGTGAAATGATGTTGATAAATTCAGTGTTCTTTCTTTACAAACCATTCTTTTGATCTCAGTGCATTAATTTGCTTCAACCCAAGAAATAAGTGGAGTGAAATAGATCTTTAACATTTTGTACCATAGATATTTTTACTTCATTACAAAGTATATGTGTATCATATCATAATACTTTATTAGGACAGAGTATTCTAGGCAACAGCCATGCTCATAAATATCTGTCTAATAACCAAGTACATAGGAAGACTGAATTTTTTCTATTATAATTATACTTTTAATGTGTTTCACTGACGAAGAAAGAAGAAATCAGTGAATGGGAATTCTAGATTGAAAAGTACTTGAATAGTGTTTTTTACCTGTAAAGTAATATGAACAAGAAATTAAATGTTTAATATGGTTTATATCCAATTAATACAGAGATAAATCAGAGAGATTAGGTGGAAATAGGCAAACC
>NW_003852480.1:6506471-6508942 GCF_000181295.1 Otolemur garnettii | reverse complement strand
AAAGAAGCATCAAGGAACAAGGAGATATGTATAAGAAGCTGAGACACATTTTAGAACCAAAAGAAAAAGTCAGCTAATAAGTGAGGAGAGAAGAAAGCAAACAGTGCTTTGAAGCTAGAAATTTGAAGAGGCAAGTTTAAAGCAAAACAAACTTAGGCAGCTTCTTTTGCAATCCATGTTGACTAAGCGACTTTTCTCAACATATTTTGATCAAACAATTGTTGTGGTATAACTGGAAATTCTAAACTCATTTCAGACTGTATAAGAAGTTTTCATGATGTTGATTTAAATTATCAGATATAATGCAAAAGCTTAAAATATTCTGATATTTAATTATGAGTGAGTTTGCTGGTATTCAAGATAAATTAACACTGAAATATTTGTCTCTGTCAAAGGAATAAAAGCAAAATTTAGGGTTAAGAAAATGTTAATAAAGATAGATATCTTTCACTAAGGTGCTTAGAACAAACAATAGTCTCAACAATAATAAAAGTGCTATTTATTTAAGAGGCTATATTTAAGTTTCTTCAGTTTAAGTGATGTATTTTTAAATTATTAAATAGTAAGGAAACTGAAGCCTAAACAGAAGTAAAAAGTCTTGCTCATACTTATATACAAATTTTTCAGTTCCACCCTTTGAGGAAATTAATACCTTGAGGTATATCATTACAGCTATATACTATGCATATATAAAGATGTATACTCCAATTTGAACAGATTTTTGTCTTTCTTTCCTTCAAAAGCTATTTTGATCAGAAGAACCCATACAGTATGAAAAAGGATCCAGTCTTCAGTTAACCCCATTTATTTTCTCACCATTCAGATTCACCTTATATTATCACAACAAGGATTTCATCAATAAAAGGATAGTGGAACGTTGAAGCTTTACATAGAACAAGAGTCCTGCCATGCTTAGCATTACTAATATTTAATCCTTCTCCAATCTAAACAATATTGCCTCTGCATCCTTGGTCTCTAGCAGTCAGTGATTCCTCTTCAACATGATCTGGGGACTGCTTCTGGTTCTCTCCAGTGTTGCGGCCTCTCTTTTATAGATGCCATGGTAAAGTCATATGCTATGAAATGACATCTCAGTCAACAATGTGTCACATATACAATGGTGGTCTTATATGATTACAGTAAATTGGAAAAAATCCCTCTTTCCTGATAATGTTGTCAACCAAAAAATTGACAAGGTTTATAAATTTGAAAAGGAGAGCTTTATTTCTCATAAAAGGTTGCAGCCTGTAGGTGGCCTCCCCAACACACTAGGAGACAGAGCAGCTGGTCAGAATCCAGAAACACATACATCAAAGGATGGATAATGGGAACAAGAATTTACATTGAGCAGCATGGCCTAATATACATATTTAACAAGCTATAGGAGACTCATGAATATTTATGAAAGGAGAAATATGGTCATACACAATCAAGCTTTATGCTCCTTCACGTGATCCATGTGCAGAAAATGGCTGCTCTGTGATATCAATAAATGAAGCAAAAGACACACAAATTCTTAGTACAGACGGTTTACAGACTGCTTAAAATTACTGCACAGTTAGTGATCTCTTATCAGGAAAGAATGCTGATCAGTGGTAGAACCAAAACCACAAACAGAGGAGCAGATCATGAGGCTGGTTTTTGTTTAGTCTTTAGGGAGCAAAGCCTGATGGTCATTTGCAGGGAGCATCTCCACTTTTTGTGTTAGATCTTTTCCATAAATGTTTGATTTTCCATAACTGATTGGCTTAGGTTGTGACTAAAATGCTAACCAGAGGCTCTGTGCATTTGGTGGATGTTTGAATTACTTGCTGCCTTAGAAGTGTATCTTAGGCTTTGATACTCACTTAATTGTATCTTTAGTATTCTTTAGGTTCCCATATATGAATACTCCACCTCTTGGAGGGTACCTATCAGCCTGTTAGTGTTCTGTAAGTCTAGTTTCAGCAATACCATAAAGTCTTAGTTACTCACTATATGTATATATGGTCATTTTTCTGTTTCTGGTATGATACCAAGGTCTTCATCTATGCCTGATTTTCTTCAGCAAGGATGGACCTTCACATTCTTTTGGTGGTAGGGAAGAGACCGGGAAATCTACCAAACAGCTTTAATCCAATTCTCACTTTGGTCACTTTTTCTTTAACTTCAATTCCAGAGTTACTGGGTATTCATAGAGCCTGAGACTCATAAGGTTACTTTGAAAATATCAAGGTGTTTAATAGCTTTTCCTAAGGTGGGCTTAACATTTAATTTTTTCACATCTTCTCAAGTAGGTACGGTTTAATGCCTCTATCAGTTTTATAGCTTTCAGAATGAGAATTATACAAAGATTTTTCTGATATCCTCATGGATTTATGACAAAAAGTGGAAGTAAAAATTCAGTGTGGAAATAATGTATTTGATCTATGACTTTTATCTGATTCTTTCAATTTTTTTGCTAACTCTAATATTGATTTCTACAAATTCTT
>NW_003852480.1:6504153-6505295 GCF_000181295.1 Otolemur garnettii | reverse complement strand
TATACCATAGATGAAATATAAACTCTAATTACTTAGTACTAAATTATATATTTTTTAAAACAATGCTAGTGAAAATTATTTCATGCTCACTTCCAACTAATAGTGTGTGAATATTATAATTGCCTTAGTCAAAATCCTCTACAAATCCTGTATACCTTGCTAGTCTTTCTTTCAGAAACCAGAAAGTTAAAAACTACATTTCTAGACAAACATGCAGGTAAGATGCAAACCTATGACCTCATTTCTTCCAATTAGTCTCATTTAACTAACACTGGTAGGAGTGAGATATGTTACATGTGGACTACTGGTGAGAGGGAATATGCTAAATCACTTTGGAGAGAATTTATTAATAACTAGTAAAAATTAAATTATGAATGCTTTAGGAATACTTTCCTACTAAGTATATATGGGAAAGAAATTAATATATATATATGTATACACAAAAGGTGATGAAAATGTTCATTGTTATGATTTATGTCAGATATTATAATTTTTAGGACTAGAATTTATATTATTTGATAGCTTATATAACTCTGTTGAGATATTTTAACTTTTCATTAACTACAAATATATTTTCCTTCACATACTTGAGTGTAGTTACAGGTTTAAGTTCCTAAACATTTGTGCTGTTTTGAAGTCATTGTCATTGATTGCTTTTTTTGTTAGTAACTGATCACACTTTATGTTGGGTAATTTTTAGTTACATACTAGACACTGCAATAATATGTTATCTCTACCATGGAATCTATTCCGTTCTTTATAAAACTGAAACTGAAAGCCCTGTCTTCCTGACAGTGAGTGACACTTAGAAAATCAGTTCAGTTTCTTTAGATGTACCTTTTTTTAAATTTTTTTTTTAATTTTTTTGGCCAGAGCCCAGAACCCACCACCTCTGGCATATGGGGCCAGGACCCTACCTTTTTGAGCCACAGATGTCACCCCTAGATGTACCTTTTTTTTTTATGGCTATATTTGAGGAGTTAGCCAAACATTTGAATATGTTACACATAGAATTTGATTGTTTACCTCTCCTGTGTTCACCTTTGAAGGATTTGTTTAAAAACTCAATTTCTATCAGTTTTTCACTGTTTCAAACTCTTTTTTGGTTCTTCAAGCCAATAAGCCTGCAGGTTTCCACTGGG
>NW_003852480.1:6499113-6503477 GCF_000181295.1 Otolemur garnettii | reverse complement strand
CATATGCAGATGAAATGATTTAATTTTCTTCCTAAGAAATCTCAATGAGTCTGCCTAATTATGGTATAAAATAATATTATAAGTTAACTCTGCTAAAGGTAAATTTGTCATTAGAGGTAACTGTCCAAAAACATTTAAATGGCTTTACATTAATGTACCTTGATCATCGAATTACCTCATTCTGAACTCATATCCTTTCCTAGCTGTTGATCTGGGAAGGCATCCAAGAAGAATTCAATTCTGCTTGAGCAATGTTTCAAAGCATAATAACTGTGTCTCACGGATTGTGCTAGATGACTATCAATTATCTGATTTAATGCTTGCAATATCTACTTGAGTTAGGTAATGTAAAAAATCCCCACTTCAAGATTTTAGGAGGGGAAATAACTTGTCCAAAGTGAATAGCCAGTAAATGATAAACTTGGGATTTGAACCTATGCGATCTGACTCTACCCTTTAACACCTGAATGTCAGTGATGTGGAACTTGATTTTATATTGTTTATTATGATAGAACAGTGGTGCTCAACCTTCTTAATGCTGCAATGTATTTTTATTGTTAAAAAGGGGTCACAACCCATAGGTTGAGAACCACTGTGCTAGAACCAAAAATATAAAAGAAATGTATAATTGAACTTCAGTTTCTTATTTGTGAGACAATCAATTTGAAATCAGTTAGGCTGATCTCTAGTTATTGAGTATGGGAGGTTGCAAGTGGTACTGGGTAAGCACATAGATACCTCTGTTAGACAAATTTGTCACTTAGTACGTGAGGATTCCTTTTTTGACTTTGGATTACTTTTTTGACTTTACTATGCACCAGTTCTCTTGTTTTAAAATAATATAAAAAGATAAATTAGGGTTTTTAAAATATTTTAATCTTATAAGGATTATATTCTTGGATTACTTTTTTGAATTTATTATGCACCAGTTCTCTCGTTTTAAAATAATATAAAAAGATAAATTAGGGTTTTTAAAATATTTTAATCTTATAAGGATTATATTCCTTAATATACGTAAAGCACTGAGGACATTATGTGGTACATAATAAAAGGTCGTACGTTAATCGTTATGCTTAGAATCATTATACTGCTTAGAATATTAATTTTAAGAACATTGGAATAGTCAAAAAACTTTTCACATCTCAGAAACAAACCAAGACACTGGACGTCACAGTCTCAAAAGAAAATTTCTCTTAAGTTGTGAAGGACTAACATTTTTTAATTTGAGATTTGGCACATTCTGAAATCTCAAGAGAGAAAATTCTTAAAAATGCAGCTCCTGTATTGAAGAGGAGAAAAAAACACTGCCAGTCTCTTTGTTCTTACAATTGGAAGCACTTCTAGGTGGTAGAACAGTGTCATCTAGTGAGAGTTTCAGGTGAGAAACCTCTCTACTAAACTGACATGACTACACAGTGCTATTTGCAGGGTTCAAATTCCTAGAATTTTAAAAGAAAAGTCATTATCATTCAAGTAACATGAATGAGAACAGATGTTTGAGATGAACTCATCATAATAAAAAGATTTCAAAGATTCAGAAAGTTAAGACCTTACCTAACATCATAGAATACTGGATGGTCCTCATCAAAGTTTTGAAAATCCACATTTAATGATTTATTCTTTTGTGCTTTTGAGGTATGGAGGTGGGGTGTTTTAATTGTGGTTTTGGTTTCTGCGTTTGGTTTCCCTCTGAGGATGCAAATAATTTCTAGGGAACTTAGGTGATGGATCTGCGCTCAGTTTAAGTTCACTTGGTTCAGTGTTGGTTGACAGCTGGACTCTGCGGGAATGCTACAAAATAGATCTTATTTTGAGCAGCAGCGCCATGTACTTCAGGAAGGAAGACAGGTTTTACAAATAGATGCTGAGTGGGCTATCAAAGCTATGCTTTGCAATTTAAATACCTATATCCTTAGAAACTGAAGTTGTCTTTATCCTTGGGATCCATGCCTTTTAAAAATTGCTTTTTTCCCCCTCTTTCATTATTTCTACTATTTTTTATTATTTTTTTCTTTTTAAATTTCGGATTAATATGAAGACTTTTCTGAAGCTAATTACTTTCACTTTGACTTATCTTCCTCTTAAACTATAGATCCTACTTCATTTGACATGGTACTTTCCTACATTTCACTTCTAATCAATAAATCTCAAGGCTCAAAAGAAAACACTGCATTTTTTCATCTTTCAATGTTTCTACTTTTTTTATTATTTCTTTTCTTCTTTAATTTCAGATTAATGAGGACTTTTCTGAAGATTATTCCCTTCAAAGTCTTCCTTTTAATCTATGGATCCTATTTTCTTTGACATGATATGTTCCTACATTTCACTTCTAATTGATAAATCTTAAGGCTAAAACAAACAAACAAACAAAAAAAAAAACAACCCTGGTTTTGACTTTTGACAGTATTCTGAGATTCCATTGGCCTCCTGAGGCCAGGAATGAAATATTTGTACTTTGAAACAAAATGATGGAACAGAATTCCTCATAGTTTTTAAAACTATTTAGAGCAGAATTTTCCATCATGATTAGAAATCCACAAGAACATGAATGGCTAATAACTGAGCAGGCAAAAGGCTCTTTGTTGGCAGCCAGTAAATAATAGTTGCATAAAGGGACAAGCAGTTTCTCTCTTTTCTGCAAGAAGTGCATTTTTTCCATATGATAATAATAGATGACATTGGTTTTGTGAGGATATCACATGGAACCCATTCTTTTGAGATGTTAATGATTGTCACTGTTGTTACTGAATTGTTTTGCATTTGTATGAGGTGACTCCGTTTTCAATATGACCTTTCTTTTTAGAATGTCAAACATTCATTAGACATCAGGGCATTACTGTAACTGAATAAAATGAAACAAAACTTTTTTTTTGTTTTTTGAGACAGAGTCTCACTTTGTTACCTTCAATAGAGTGCTGTAATGTCATAGCTTACAGCAAACTCAGACCCTTCAGGACAAGCCTCTTGCTTCAGCCTCTTGAGTAGCTGGGACTACAGGCTCCCTCCGCAATTCCCAGGTAATTTTAAAGATGGGGGTCTCCCTCTTGCTCAGGCTTATTTCGATCTCCTGAGCTCAGGCAATCCACCCGCCTCGGCCTCCCAGAAGCTAATCTTAATTACGCTAGGATTACAGGCGTGAGCCATGAAACAAAACATTTAGAAATCTTTGATTCTAAAAGTAAATAGAAATCATCACTAAAGTTCAAAATACTGCATTAGTTACTGAATAATTCAATTGAGCTTATTAATAAAGTCAATTATTAGGATGTTACTTAGACTTAATACAATCTGATTTTAATGAGGTTAAAAGTTTATATCAACAATTTATTAAGGTTTATTGGCCTTCTAATCTGGATCTTTGGCTAATACTGAATATGGTAAATTTTATTTATTTGTTAGAAACTTTTAGGAGGTTGTAATTTTTTCACAAACTTAAATACGTAATTTTTCAATTTGGAATTAATTAACAGCATGTATGGTTTATGAATATTTGCCTATCATTAAAACTTTCAATATAACTTAATTCTCTACCAACATTAACATATTTTCTCATTTGCTGTAACAGCAATTTAATGTTTTAATGATTTTAGCATCAACTTTTAAAACTACACACCCCAGGTCACCATTATCACCACAATCTGCTTAAGGCATTCATTCAGAAAATGCCTCTTGTCGCCCTTTATCCAGATTACTGCACTAGGCCCAAGACTCCCAGGCCCTATTTTTATTAAGGCTCTAATTTCTTTGTCCCACTTTTCAGAAAACTTCCCGAAGATGTTGTTTATATTCACTATTCAATTTTTAGTCTCTGCTTTTTTTCATTCCAGTTTATTCATTTTAATTCTATCACTTTACTTAAACGTCTTCCATCCAAGCTGCCATCATGTTTTTCATCTCACTCCTGACGCATCAGCAGCCTAGGATATGGCTGATCACGCCCTTCTTTATCTTCTTGTCTTTCAGGATCCAGCACTCTTAGTCTCCCATTGCTCAAAAGAAATTTCTTTCTTGGGCAGCGCCTGTGGCTCAAAGGAGTAGGGTGCTGGTCCCATATACTGGAGGTGGTGGGTTCAAACCCAGCCCTGGCCAAAAACTGCAAAACAAAACAAAATAAAACAAAAAACAAATGTCTTTTTCCACTTCAGTCTTTCCTTCTCATCTTCCTGACCTCTAAATTGTGTGGTACCTAATCTTATTGGTTCATTCTATCCTTTATCCTATTAATAGATGATCTAATTAATTCTTAAACAGTTGGAAACTGACAAGCTCCAAATATGAATCTTCATTTTAATCCACTTCCTGAAATCCCCCTGACAATTTAATTTTTTCATTTGAATGTCCAATAGTCGCTGCAACTTTTTTTT
>NW_003852480.1:6497045-6498322 GCF_000181295.1 Otolemur garnettii | reverse complement strand
CCTTTTCTCCACATCCACGCCAGCAACTCTGGTTTTGGGATTTTGTGATATGGGCTAATCTTACTGGAGTTAGGTGATATCTCAAAGTAGCTTTGATTTGCATTTCTCTAATGATTAAGGATGGTGAGCACTTTTTCATATATCTATAGGCCGCACACCTATCTTCTTTGGTGAAATTCCTCTTCATGTCCTTTGCCCACCCTGCAATGGGATCACTTGTTTTTTTTTTTTTGTTTGTTTGGTTTTTTTTTGCTAATGCGTTTGAGTTCTCTATGGATTCTGGTTATTAAACCTTTGTTGGAGACATAGCCTGCAAATATTTTCTCCCACTCTGAGGGCTGTCTGCATGCTTTACTTACTGTGTTCTTGGCTGTGCAAAAGCGCTTTAGTTTGATCAGGTCCCAATAGTGTATTTTTGATGTTGCTTCAGTTGCCTGTGGGGTCCGTCTCATAAAAAATTCACCCAGGCCGATTTCTTCAAGTGTTTTCCCTGTACTTTCTTCTGGTATTTTTATGGTTTCACGTCTAAAGTTTAAGTCCTTAATCTAGTGAGAATCTATCTTACTTAACGGTAAAAAGTGTGGATCCAGTTTCAGTCTTCTACAAGTTGCCAGCCAGTTCGACCAGCACCATTTGTTAAATAGGGAATCTTTTCCCCACTCAATGTTTTTAATTGGTTTGTCAAAGATGAGGTAACGGTAGGTAGCTGGATTCATCTGTTGGCTTTCTATTCTGTTCCATACATCTACCTCTCTGCTTTTGTGCCAATACCATGCTGTTTTAAGCACTATCAATTTATAGTATAGCCTGAGGTCTGGTAGCATGATTCCTCCTGCTTTGTTTTTATTCCTGAGTAATGTCTTGGCTATTTGAGGTAGTCGCTTCAACTTTAAAGTGACTAAAACTCATTCCCCTGTCCCTAATCTTTCCTTTCAAATCAACTATATACTAGAAAGTGGTGGTTTTATTTTTCCAATTGTTCAGGCCCTACATCGTGGAGTTGTCTTTGACTTTAATAATCTCCACGAGTCAATTAATAAATTGTCACTTCATGCTCTGTCATGATTTCAGCCAATTCTCGCCATTTGCATGTTAATTTTCTATCCCAGTTTGCCACCCACTTTGTATTGGTTTCCTCTTGCTGCTGTACCAAATACCCTAAGCTTGTCAGTTTAAAATAACAAAAGTTTACTATCTTTTTACTATCTTAAAGTTCTAGAGCTCAGAAGTCCTAAAATCACTGTTTTTGTATGGCCATATTCCTTCTGCAGGCTCTA
>NW_003852480.1:6494610-6496368 GCF_000181295.1 Otolemur garnettii | reverse complement strand
CCCCCACATTTATGGAAATACAGTGGGACGCTGTAGACCAAAGGAAAAATGGTGAATAATTCCTTCGATATTGCTTATGCATAATGGATAAACTCCTTTAAACCATACACAAAAATTGCCCTCAGTTTAGAAGAAAATGTATAGCAGTGTGTGGTGAACTCAGATAAAGAAGATATGTGAAACAGAGTGCACATACACAAGCCCACAAACCGTGAGGGGAAGATGGATAAATGCATCCACGTTAAAATTAAATAATCACGCTCTCCAGAGGAAACCATAAAGAATGAAAAGACAAGCCAGATACGTGAAGAAATTTATAAGTTTTAACCAACAAAGAAGTAGCGTTATGATCTGAATGTTTGTGTGCTCCCAAATTGATATGTTGAAATCCAGTCCCCTTTGGAATGGTATTAAGAGGTGGGTTTTATAGGAGATGATTAGGTTAGAGGGTTCCTCCTGAATAAGATTAGTGCCCTTATATAGTAATAATCATTTTTAAAATTTAGGCAATTTGTTTTCCCCTTTAGCCATGTGAGGTAGGATGTACCATTTTTGAAGTGGAGAGTGAGCACTTACCAGACATTAATTGTGATGGTTTTTGGACTTCCCAGTGTGTAAACAGTAAATTTATGTTCCTTATAAACTACTTAGTCTAAAGGATTTTGTTGTAAGAGCACAAATGGGTTAAGGCAAATAGTATTTAGAATATAAAATTCCATGTGTTAATTAGAAAAAGACAAGCACTGATACAGAAAAATAGTCAAATGACATAAATTCGATTTTTCAGTAGAAGAGGGATTATTTTATTCTAGCAAATAAAAACGTGAAAATATACGTAACCCAATAATCACAAATATACAAATGAAAAGTCACCTTGGATATCTTTTTCAAATATACTTTCTTGAAAAATTTAAAATTTTACTTTAATTAAATTTAATTAATGAAGTTAACCAAAATTCAATAAGATTAAATCATAAAATCCAAAAATTTTTATTTATTAAAAAATAAAAGTATTGGTGACAATGTGAAATAATGATGTCTCTCATACTGCTGGTGAGGATAAAATTGGTAGAAATGATTTGAAAAGAGTTGGGCCTTAACTAGTAAAATTAATATACACACACACCCTAAACCGTGAGTTCAACCTTCCTCTTGCACTTTAGAGCAGCAAACTATTCCTCAGACAAAATATATCTGTCCTTTCTTAAAGAAAAAAAAATCATTGGTATATAGCTATGCACACTCATTAGTATATAGGGCCACTTCTGTCCTATAATGGCTGTAATGAGTAGTTGTGGTGGAGACCATATGGCCTGTGAACCTTTGACAATTACTGTGTGGCCCTTTACAGAAAGTTGGTCAACCTTGCCCTATAGAACTGCTGCATCTATGCACCAAGAGATACAAACTACCATATTCATAGCAGCAGTGTTAAAAATAATACAAAACTAGAAACAATATGAAAATGGTGTGGATACATAGTTTCATACTGATACCATGCCGTGACACAGGCCCAGAAAATGATGGAGCTCACCTAGGCTTCCACGTGATGGTTCAGAACAGTGTTGACTGATAAAAGCAGGTCACAGAAGAATATGTAATAATGTGATTCCACTTACATAAAAGTTAACAAGCAAGCTAAACTATGCAATATGTTGCAAATCTTGAAAGAAAAGAAAATAAGTTAAAATCGAAGACACTAGTTTCTGATACGGAAGTGTGAGGACTGTGATAACTGAGGTGGGGTCACATGTGACT
>NW_003852480.1:6459979-6493700 GCF_000181295.1 Otolemur garnettii | reverse complement strand
TTTTTTTTTATTGTTTGGGATTCATTGAGGGTACAAAGAATTAGGTTGCACTGATTGCATTTGTTAGACAAAAGTCCCTCTTATACTTGTGTCAGGCCCCCAAGAGGTATGCCATACACTGAGACTCCCATCCCCCTCCCTTCTCTCTCCCCACTCCCTCATTCTACAAATATTTTCTTGTGTAGCCCTTTACATTACCAGTTTGGCAACAAGAGTTGACTAATGTCTTTTATTTACTTAGAGCCTACAAGTATCAGGTGGCTATTAAGAACATTTTCACAAATTTCTCTTAATTTACCCACCATTCATATAGTGTTTTAAACATAATAAAACTGATTTCATGTTTTTCCTTCCTCAAGACGCCTCTTATTATGTATAGAGAAAAACGGTGACCATGGCCTTATCTTCTTGTAGTATTTTTCAAATTACAGATATTTGTTATAAATGGCATAATTTTAACTTCTACCGAGGAAACCCTTTCCTTAATCCTTGAATTGATTCAGATTTTCTTGCAGGTATTTCAAAAGACCGTGTGGTCTATATTTTGTTAAATAATATGTCAATGTGTTATATGTCAATATGTAATTATGTTACTACACATGTTTTACATTTATTTTCTGTATATGTGTATATCTACATATGTCTGTATATTCCTTGTAGAAAAGGAAGGCCATTTTATTTTCTTTATTTTATTCCTTTATTTGTACTAAGATAAGACTTTTGGAAAATAAAATTTGACCATTAAATATTTTAAATAAATAGAAAAATATCCAACATGCAAAAAGCATCAGGATAGTCTCCAACAATGGCAATGAAACATAAACTTTTTTATAGTATCTCTGATTAATGAATGCACAGGTACCTTTACTTTATGCTTCCATAACATACCCAACTTCACTGTTGTTATTTATTACCATTTGCTTCTCTAAACATGGGTCTCTTGAAGATCATTTATCTTAGTTCAGTCTCTTTCCAACACCAGCACATAGGACTATGTCTGGAATGTAGTAAATAAATATATAAAAATGTTTTTTAAATAAGCAGTTTGAAAAGTATAATTTATATATTCCTTTTATCTTTGCTTTTTAAATGTCTTTTTGTTGTTTTTCTTGTATATGTTCAAAGTATACAATTTGATAATTCAATATATGTAAGTAGTGAAATAATCTCCTCTACCAAGTTAATTTCCATACCAATCACTTCATGGAGTTACCAGTTTTGTAGATGTGTATGGTGAGAACCCTTAAGATCTACCCTCTTAGCAAATTTTCAAGTACACGTTATTGATAAGTACAGTCACCATGCTATATGTTAGATTGGAAAAGCTTATCCATTCTGCCCAACTAAAACTTTGTATCTCTTGACCTATATTTATTGTTTAAAGTCAAAAGATATCCTTCATTCTAACCATATTTTGTAGTAAGAGAGTGAGTTAAGTGAACACAGTATCAAAATAAAATACTTCCTATTGTCATATTTCAAAAAGGTGTTTTAATATGGTATGTTCTTTCAATGTTTTAAATGTTTTTATTATTGTAAACTGTTTAATGTGTATTTTAAAAAAATCTTTGGTTTATGAAAAATAAAAATACAGTTTTTAAGATTAAAGCAATGACAGACTTGTGCATGTGTGTGTATATATATATATATATTCATATTTATGACTAAGTAGATTCATCACTATATTAATTTGGTTTTTCCCTACATGCAAAGACAATAGTTCACCTTGCCACTCTTTTTTAATTTAAAAATCAACAAGTTACATCTAAACAATTTGTTAACAATATCTAATTAAACAGGTTGTATGAATGAAGAGAACTACATTTTTGATTAGGAATATAAATGTAAGACTGTATTTTAATAGATAGAAGAATGCCTTCAAATTAACTCAGAATTTAGTTGCTACATGTAAATTTTGAAATCTGAAAGTGTTTATATAACATTTTAGTTTACTTATTTTATTTAAAAGGTTGTTTAATACTTGAGAACATATTCATGCTATAAATAACCTCCACTCAGATTACCTCTTTGAAATTAGTTTGGAAACTCCTTCTGTTAATGCACTGTTTAATTTCCTGAATGAAATTCTTCTTCACCCTGGATATCACAGAATGTCTCTTAAATTGATGTGCTTTTACTGTAGTCCCTTAAAAATTTAAACCAACCCCCCCAAAATTCAAGGGAACAAATTATTGAAACTGGTACATCCAATTAACTTTGACATTGTTAATGACTGGTTAGTAATCGTCTTCTTATACAAAGGCCTCTATGGAAGGTTTGAGACACACCTTGTTTTGGTCCATTATTTCACTTCCAAGAAACACAGTTGACAGTGCTGTCCTTTGTGATTCACCCATGCAAGTCTCAACCTGCTCAGCTCACTGGCATTGCTGAGAGGGCCCATGTGTTTCCCTCCCTGAGGCCTTCAGTTGGCATCAGGTACCAAGCTGGGAAAAGAGCACTTTCATCAAATGACTGTGTATGATTTTAAAAATGGGTTAAATGGGTCTCAAAGCCCTCAGCAACCCTGTTTGTAACAGGGTTTCAAAGAACTTATTCCTTCCTGTGTTGATACAGGACTTCCTATTCAAGGCTGGACAGGGGATCCCAGTTTTGCTAGGCTTGGGCAATTGTATGAAGGGAACTCCCTAACCTGGAGAGACTTCATTCATTTGTTTGCTGATAATACTCCTTAACGTTGAAAATGTGTTTCTATTTGCCAAATCCTGGCCAAGTGTGATTCTCAAGACCTAATTCCCCTAGATAAAGAGCCCATGTAGGGACTTCCCCGTGAGGATCTTCCCCTCTGCCAGAAGCTCTGGGGATTTTTACTCCTTCTGTATTCCTTTCTGTCTAAAATAAACCCTATCTTACCACTGATCTGTGGTCCATGAGTTCATTCCTTGAATCCTTGAGACCAAGGATCTACCGAAGAGAGAAATTCTAGTAATAGTGTGACAATTTTCTTGTGGTTTTAAGAATTTAAAAGAGGACAGACTTCACTGAGAGAGAGAGGGGAGAAGTGGGAGTGGGGATAACTAAAAAAAACAGCACCACTGTTGAAAAGTGGATAGTGAAAATAATTAAGTGACATCAGGGACACTGAAGCAGCACTACAGATTGGATCACCGGCAGGCTCCAAAATCCTGTGTGATTATCTTTGAGTCAGGGACGTTTCATCCTGATGGTGCCTCACTCTGAGAAGTTAGCAATAGTGCGTCCATGTTGAGTGTGTGAAGAATGCTGGTCAGGTTGGGTAGAGGCCAATCTAGACTCATTTCTGACATGTCCCTGGTGAAGAGACCTGAGTTTACTAGTTTGATCCAGAGAATAAAGGCCAGTCAACCATGTGGATTTTTCCTGATGAAAAGAAACCAATGAAGGTGAAGTGGCCCCAAACTGTTGAAAGGAGATGGTGGTAACTTTCTTCAAAAGCAGTCAGGTCTCAACTGAACCTCTGGAGAAACAAAGGACTGTCTCTGCTCAGTGGCACACAACAGTGCACTTACCAAAAGTTGTCCAGACGCTTTAGGAGCTGCAGCCAAGGACAGGACTGTGGGGGACCATCTTCCACCATCACAATACCTCACCCGCACAGCCCACACCACCATTCATTCTTGGAGTCCACAGACATTAAACTTAGGACTCATCTACCCCACAGTCCTGCCCTGGCCCCCTGTGGTTATTTCCTGTTCCCTACAGTAAAAAACATTGCATGTCCAGATGAAGGCTGTCCAGCCCTGAAGAAGCCGTTTACGTCCATGAAAGTGACTTTATAGCAGTTGGAGAAAATGAGAGGAAAGAGAATTTTCAAAAATGGTTTACCAAAATTCAAAAGTGCATAGAATGTCATGGTGATTATTTTGAGAAAACATACTAATCAAAATGATTTTACGTGTCTTAATATTTCTGTATCTCAAAATTTTCATAGCACCCCTTATAAAGGAGTTTGGTCATTGATAGTTCACACGAAGCCATAGACGGGCTTGACCTCACCATTCCCATATGTCAAGGTAAAGGCCTCAGAACACTAGGACCAGTGATTTATAACAAATACATTATATTGAACAATACCTGGTGTACTGAGGCATTAAAATTACATCCACATACTTAGCAATCATCCTTTAGGATAAAAAAAATTAGGCAGAAGTATAGATTTTAATTTCTGTTTCAAATGTAAAATAATTCCACATTTTGCCTTTAAAGATTATAAAAAGATAATTCATAAAACTTGCTGATCTTGTATATTATTCTTTTTACGTGTGCTATGCTATGCCACCTCACTTGGAAACACTGTGTCCTAGGCCTTCTAGCTTACCGTACTGATTGCATGTTCTGCTTTCAATCCTTTTGAGTGGTAATTTTTACTTCTCCAGAGAGAATATAATATGAGAGTACTGCCTGCATACCTGGGGGCAGGGGAAGAACATCAGAGTGTTCTTTTAGGTTAAAATTTGCTTGGTACAGAAAATGATAACCAACAATAAAGGTTCAGGTTCATGAAGATACCTTCATTTCTCTTATGTTTCAAAAATGCATGGAAAATTTAAAGGTCTATACTGACATGTTTATGTTAATAGTGAAAGGAAAAGCAAACGTTTCATCTTGTGTTTATGTAGGTCAACTAGAAGTGTGGACAATATGACAATTCAAAATGGCACACTCATACACACACACAGACATGGGGAAGCAATTCTCCATGGTTTACTTTAAAGAAAGAGCACTGAGAGTTTTTATACTGGATTATCATTTCAAGGATGTTTTTGTACCAAATAACTTTGCACAAATAGTTTTTTCCTCCAAAACAGAGGACAGACTAGCCTTCACCAGCATACTAAAAATATCTCCTTCTAGAGTACAGTGTGGAGGGGTTTTCCCTAAGTCCCCTTACAAGATTTGGGGTTTGATAATCTGGAAGCTCCCAGCCATGACATAGTCCTACTGTGTGAGTATCATTCCTTTGTGCCATTTTTGCATTAGATCTATGAAGAAAATGCTGTTTTGTAAAGGACATGATGTCTATGGCTTGGAATGTTGTAAAAATGGTGTCCAGAGACCCATGGCTTATTAAAACCAAACTAATAGAACTTTCTCTAACCCTCAAATACAACTTTTGACTCTAAGGTATAATACTATGTCAATATTGATTCTATCATTACATACCATAAAAAACTTTGAAATTTAAAATCAAGCTCTCAAAGAAAATTATAGTACAACAGACTTTCCCCAAATCGTCTTTAAATGACAATGTAATTTTAATAGTTTTAGTAAATGTGAGATCTCTGACTCTAGACTCATTTATCAGAAAGAATAAAGATTTACATTTAATGTATATTCTAGGGCGATGGAAGAGTTGAAAGCATCTTCTGACAGTACAAAGTTGAATTACTTAAATTCACTTTATTTGATAAATGCCTTGCAAAGTGAAGAGTAGCTCCACAGAGCACTTTAATAATAAAAAAAAGTTACAGAAAGCACTCTTAGAGGAAGGAGAAAGGTTTTCATGGAAAATCACAAATCACATATTTTTGTACCAGGGCAAGGAGAAAACGCTGTAAGAATATTGTTAATGAATAATCTTTGTTGTTATGAAGGGCAAAGAAAATATAACTCATCACTCCATGTCGAAAATATGGAATGTATTAAATGGAGCACAACTAAAAATTTTTAGAACCTTAGGTATTTGTTAATTTTTAAATAAGTAGAAGTCGATTTGCTCTTTTCTTTTAGAAGCAGAAAAATATCTAATCCCATTTTAATGACAAAAACAACCTAGGAAAGAAAAAATGTATATATAATTATATATGTGTGTAATTACAAATTATTCTTACATAAGATCTTCAACTTATTGCTTGGCCTATAAGGGAACACACAGTTCCCAGGGCCCCTATGTCCACGTTTATTGTCACTTGACAGTCCCTGTTTTTTTTTACTCAGTCTTTATTAGTAATAAGTCAGGAGTTAACCATTTCAAAGAATAATAATACATCTTCTGATTTTTGATTCTTCAATGAGCTTGGAAGTCATCACTCTTATCTTCAAAACTAGAAAAAATCTGAACAATCTGAAAATCAACAACTCTTCTTAAATCCAGGGTTTTGAATTGAGGTTACAGAGAAAATTGCTGCCTCCCTAAACATGAGAGACATAGGATAATACAATTTTCCAGGAGCAGAAACCTATATTTGAAGCCAGCATTGATAGAATACTTCAAACCATGGTTAATAATTTGCAGAAGGCTCTGGGTGTATAGACATGCAATTTCAGAAACATGAGGGTTCCCAGTTTTAGGAGGACCCCACACTTTTGAGTGTTTTACCACTAAGCCTTATTAAATTCTGACTGTGAAGATATGAGTAAAATTTCTTCTATGCTTCTGACAAAGATTGGGGGGGAAATAACTATTTCAAAATATGCCCCGAGCTCTTATTCTCCTTAACAAGACCTTCTCCCACAGGGAACTAGTTTAGCAGAGCCTAACAACAGGACTTTTACCAAAATCCTAGCCAACCTGGGAGAAAGCAAATGCACAATTTCAGTTTTTGTGTAGCTTTTAGCAACATGGGCAAAGGGAAATACCCAACTCAGACTTATTAAGACTGAAATCTAATAATAGAACTATAACACAGACTGGAAGGATGCATAGGAGCTGGTTGGTCAAAGAAGAGAAAGGAGTCTCCCAGCCATCACCAGCCATGAGAAATAGCACACGCAAAGGCCATCAGCTAGGAAGCATTTTGGTATATCTGACAATAAATAAATGAATAAGCAAGCCAACGGACAACAGAAGGCTATAGGAGGGTTGTGAGGAAAGGGTGGCTGTGCCTGGAAAACTATGAGAGGTTGAGATCACATCACAAGGTCTTAGCCTTGCACGGATTTAAAAATGTATGTTAAGTCTAAACAATATAAAATGTGTTCAGAAATTATTTTGATTAGTAAAGTCATAGTTGTCCCTAATTCATGCTCTTCTAACCCACTCAACTGTTAACTGCATTTACTTACTCTTTTTCCTCCAAGCATGAAACCCTTGAGGACAACTTAGCTCAGCATCTTCCTGTCCCCTGCAGAGGGGACTGTGCCTGTGAGGAGATAAATGAGAAGACAAAAGTCTTTGCTAGGTAGACATTATTGATGATCCCACCAGAAAAATAAAGAACCATTTGTTTCCATTCTTTTCTTATCGTATATGTACAGGATTGTTCTTTTAGAAAATAACATTCAATCACTTAAATATGTTAAATAAACAAGAAAGTATCCAACATGTGAAAAGTACCAGTCTAGCCTTCATCTACATTTTTAAATATTAGCATTTCACCATATTTTTCAAGAATACAGATAGAAATAAAATGTAACATACAGTGCTTTAGCTTATTTCACCTTCCTTTTTTTGTCATATCAATTCCCATCTGACAGCACTAACTCATGCACGTGTGACTATATTTACTATGTAACCGTAGGATATACTGACACAGGTATATGTATTGCTTTGTGTGTTATCATGGAGTATGAGACATTTGCAACTTTGTTCACTTTTTCTTCTACCTTTAGTGAAGTAGTGTTTTTGTTTCCCCATACCCTTATCGATAGTATTACAGATCTTTAATGGACTTCTTGGGTTTTAAAAAAAATCTGTGATGACAAGTGGCTGGGTTCATGTCTTGGCTCTCTATTCTGTTCCATACATCTACCTCTCATTTTTGTGCCAGTACCATGCTGTTTTGATCACTATTGATTTATAGTATAGTCTGAGGTCTGGTAGTGTGATTCCTCCTGATTTGTTTTTATTTCTGAGTAAATGTCTTGGCTTTTCGAAGTTTTTTTCTTATTCCATATAAAACAAAGTACTATTTTTTTCAAAATCTTTAAAGTATGATAATGGTGCTTTAATAGGGATTGCATTAAATTTGTATATTGCTTTGGGTATTAAGGACATTTTTAACAATGTTGATTCTTCCCAGCCATGAGCATGTCATGTTTTTCCATTTGTTAGCATCTTCAGCTATTTCTTTTCTCAGAGTTTCATAGTTCTCTTTATAGAGATCTTTCACGTCCTTTGTTATAGTTCAGAAAGAAGGAGGGAAGAGAAGGGGGGAGGAGCGGAGGGGGGAGGTTTGCAGGAGGGAGGGTAATTGGTGGGACCTCACCTATTGTGCACAAAGCCAGGGTACATGTCAAAACTATTAACAGTAGAGTATAAATATCTTAACAAAAAAGTAAGTGAAGTGAAGGCTATAGTAACCAGTTTAATGTAAACATACAAATTGTATATAAAATCAGCACGTTATACCCCATAAATGCATTAAGGTACACAGTTATGATTTAATAAAAACCAAAAACACATAACTTCTCCTCAGCACAGCCTTTCTTTTCTGTTATTTTCCGTTTTTCATTCATTTCCTCATATGTAACAAAATGTTCTTTGGTTTCTCTACCTAATTTCCTTTAAAACTCTTTCCTTCAGGTGGCGCCTGTAGCTCAAAGGAGTAGGGCGCCGGCCCCATATGCCAGAGAGGGTGGGGTCAAACCCAGCCTTGGCCAAAAACTGCAAAAAAAAAAAACCCTCTTTCCTTCAACACCTAGCAGAAAGTGACTGTCAGCATTTCTGCTCCTGTCTGCTGCTCCCACCTGGATCTATGGAGGATACATTGTAACTCCTGGAAAATCAAGTAGCCTGAAGTCTGGGACTAAGGTTTTTCTGATAATTTTCGTTGTTATAGTATTCACCAATGGCTTTGTTCAAAAGGATTAACCTGAGAGTTTCTTGTCTTTTGCAGAAAAGGGAGAGAAATAGATATAAAAGATAAGTAACCATCAGTTTAATTCTTTTGATACAATCAGGGAAAGATCAGAAGACAGATTTCTATTTTCATCAAGCCTATTATGCTTGGGAGTTGTGACCTCCACCTGCCTCCTCTTGTTATATAAGTTGCTTGGAATTTTAGTTGTCTTTTAATGTGCCGCAATTCATTTACAGCTGACAAATTGTGCAGCCCTGCGAACTCTGGGCTGCCTGTTCTACTAATGAACGTTTATGCTGCTTTCATTACTTTCCTATCACACAAAGTACCAACATTGGTTTTATTGAAATTCTGGAATACAGTATGGATTTCTTACCTGCTTTAGTCACGGTAAAGCTTATCCTAGCATTTCCTCTATAGTAGGGATGCTCAATAAAAATATGATGCAAACCACATTTGTAATTTAAAATTTACTAGGAGCCAGATTTTAAAAATTGAAAAGAAACAGATGAGATGGATTGACGTTTTATTCAATCTATGTACCCAAAATATTTAAATATGTAATCAATGTAAATATATTAGTGAGATATTTTACATTCTTTTAATTGTCCTAAGCCAAATCTAGTATACGTTTCACAGCATGTCTCAATATAGACTAACATCATTTCAAGTGCTCAGTGCTTCCAAGGGTCTAGAGGCTGCCATATTGGAAAATACAGCCTACAATTTTAGGATCTATCTTATTCATTACATCTATTCACTGCTATATAATTTACTGAAATATTTATATTACTAGAAGTGTGTTGACATAAATACACCTAAAACTATACATTTGTTGGGCACTTCCTAAAGGAGGCCAAATATTTCATAATTTAATTAACTATGCATACTATAAAAATATAGCATAATTTGTTAGAATCATGAATTAATACTTTCTCTTCATTGAGAAAGCCATATGCACAATTTGCACATATAACAGCAGCTATCCAGGAATATTTTCTCTTTATACCCAAATATAATATAATGTTCCTGTTGTATAACTTTGAAGAGTCTTTGATATTTTTAAATGACTTACAGTGAAACTAAAAGTAGTGAATTAAACTTTGTTAACTTCAAAACTTAAAAAAAAAAGAAGAAAAAGCCATATGTAAGTGTTTTTCAGAGCACTATCTCGTATTCAGTAGATACCGGTGAATCATTTTAGACATGAATTATTCCTGAACATTTTGTTTGAATTTCTAATAACTCCTAAACAACACAGATAATTTTAAACAATTACTCATTTTTGCTCTACTCAGATTTTTCCTTACATTAGTACATATCTTTTGTGCACATACAAAAGATTCTATCAGCTATTATTCTGCATCTTCATGTCTAGCTATTAAAACGTAAGCTCATGCTGGGGAAAATAGATGAAAAATATAAAAAAATCGCATATTGACCAAGTGGGTTGAACTAAAGTTTTCAGCCGGCAAATATTTGTTGTTTTTAAAATATTTTTTGATACCAGCAAGTTTATTTTATAATAAGCTTCTCAAATGTATTTCACTGGCATGATATACCTTAAACTTATGTTTTCACTTAAATACTGACAAGTGAACAAAACTTCTATTTTGCTTTGATTTCTTTTTGTATATTTCCGTGAGTGATCGTTTCCTGCCTTCTTATATAAGAATCTTTTTACTCTTTCTCTCCCTTTGTGTCTCTAGAATTGTAGACCTTGTAAAAAGCTTTGTGAATATGAAATGCGAGCAAATTCAATTTCACAATGTCAAAGCCCAGATATGTTCAGCAAATAAAATTCAATGCCACGTAGCACTGCAAAAGGTCTGAAGGCCAGACATGAGCATCATATGCATGATTTTAAAATTCGTGGCACAGTTCCTTACAAGGTTGGACATGCACCTAACTTATAATTTAAAAATTCTACTCCAGAATTTTTCCTCAAAATAAAAGATTTATGTCCATAGAGGGATTTATACAGAATATGAGATATTTCTTTCATTTACAAAGGGGGAAAAATACCCCAAACAACCCAAATGTTCATCAACATCTGAATGGATAAGCAAATTGTGATAAGTCCATAGAACAAAACAAGAAAGGACAAAACTGCTGACAACAGTAAACAAGAATTGATGAATTCTTCTTATTTAGAAGCAAAAGGAGCCGGTCACAGAGCACATTATATGATCTTTCTGAAGGTCAATAAGAGGAAAGCTAACCCATGCTAATAAGATTCAGAATGGTCTTTTTCTATGGAAGGAGGTTATCAATTGAAAAAGAACATAAAGGAAGTTTCCAGGATGACGAAATTGTTCTGTATATTATAAGCAATATATGATTGTAAGAATATATTGCTTTGTCAAAATTCACTGAAATAAATATTTAAAATCTTTACATTTTATTGTTAAAATCAGTTAATAAAATGCTCATTATAGAGCATTTTTATATTACCAAAATATACTCTGATTGTATGCTATTCTATGATAAAAAAAATTATCAATTCACATAACAACATGCATTAATCTTAAGCCTGTTTAGCTAAGCGAAATAAACCAAAGATGGTAATGCTCATTCTATTTATATGACTATCTGCAAAAGGCAAAACCTATATACCTTAAGAGCAAATTTTAAAAGTTAATTAAATAATCAGGAAATCTTATAATGGAATGTAGACTGTAAAAACATTCCATAACTATATTACACATGTATGACCACCTCAATTAAGAGATCAAGACAAAAAGTTGCTTATCTAAGTATCTTTGAGATGAATGAAAACTAGAATTAAAGACAAGAATCCCACAACTGTTCATATGTACTACAGTCTTGTTGGTAAAGTTGTTTTTCACAGGGATACTGGCCAATAGCCAGCAAGCACTATACCCATATATATGAGTATTGAACAAATAGATAAAGAGACGTGATTAGTGGAACCCAGCCTTTTCACTGTTGCAATCTAAGATTACAGATAAAACACAAAGGGACTGGTTCAAATGAACTGTACTGTGTGATATTAGATTATAGATGGAGGCACCTTTATGTACTCGTGGTAAGCATAATATGGATAGAGACAGATGTGTATAGAAATAATTGTAGATATGTTTATATACATGGGATATGACACACATGTATATTCCCAAGTTCTGTTTCCTGAGAGGGCCTAGAACTAGGTGCTTTGAAATAGCAGTAGTCATACTCAGGGCTCAGATCTTAAGTTTCTCATACCATTCTCCAGTAAAAGTGACTTAGAGTCCTTGGAGAAATGATTGAATCATGGGGAGGCAGGAAGGAACATGCAAGGTGAATCTAGATTATTTTATAGTGTCAAAAATGAAGAAGTGTTCCAAAACCTCAAACAACCAGGGATTGATGTATAGAACTGGTGTTATTCTTTAAATAGTATAGCTGCCACAGGTATTAATGTTTCTTGTGAGTCTGAGCAAAGTAAATTGAAAACCTCTAGAAAGGTTTTCAGTTCTCTGACATCTAGGATGACACCACTCTATATGCTGTTAAGAACATTTGTGATTCACAGATGAGGTTCAAATATCAACATTAACTGGAATTTTGACAAATATGATTCCAATCCTCATAGATGACAACGAGCTGTTAAAGACTTCCTTGGTGGAGACAGCTGCAGAAGTAAAATTAGAAGTTCTCCTTACTGAAGAGCTGTAACCCTATGATAAAGTTTGATCCAGCGAAGAGTTGCTTCTAACAGACAAATTAAAAAAAAAGTGATTTCTTGAAATGTAATCTACTCCTAGAACAGATTCCATGCATGTTGTTGAACTGACAATAAAGAATTTATAATGTTAAACTTAGTATTATTAACTTAATGTATAAACTTAGTTGATAAATCAGCAGCAAGGTTTGAGAGGATTTTGAAAGAAGTTCTGCTGTGGGTAAAACACTACCAAACAGCATCATTCGGTACAGAGAAAACTTTTAATAAAGAGTTAATCAATGCAACAAACTTTATTGCTGTTTTATTTTATGGAATTTATAAAGCCTTCCGATCTTTAGCAACCACCACCCTGATCAGTCAGCAGCCATCAACGCGGAGGCAAGGCATCAGCAAAAGGACTGCAACCCACCGGGTCATCATAAGCATTTTTTAAGCAATAAGGTATTTTAGCAATTAAGGTAAGCACACTATTTTTTAGACATAATGCTTGTGCACACTTTATAGACTATAGTATAAACACAATATGCACTGAGAAAGCAAGAAGTTCGTGCAACTTGCTCTGTTGCTTGCTATCTTTATTGTGATGGTGTGCAAGAGAACTTGTGATGATGTCTGCAAGGTATGCTCAGTTCAATCCAAATTCACTTTGAAAACACTGCTAACATTCTCACAAAATAATAAGACTCAATTTTCCATTGTGGCTACTACTTATTCATTGAAATGTCAGAAATACTTACCAACACATTTTTCTAAGAATAGTATTGTATTGGATATGTTAGATTAAATAATACTTAATTTTTTCTTTTTTTTTGCAGTTTTTTTTGGCTGGGGCTGGGTTTGAACCTGCCACCTCCAGCCTATGGGTCCGGCGCCCTACCCTCTTAATTTTAGAGAAGGGGTATAGAATAGAAAATTCAAGAAGACCAAAGAATCAGGAAATTTCATAATAAATCTGTTAATTTAAAAATATTTCCATAATTAAACTTTAAATGAGGTAAGATATGCAAAAATTAATAGAAAAAAAGAAAGCCAAAATCAAATAATGGGCACAGGATAAAACCTAATAAAAATCTCTATATAATTTTAAATAGAAAACACGGAGTATTTTGAAGTAAGTCCTAATAATGAAACCTTTTCTTCATGTGAAAAGTTAAAACAAAAAGAACATAGAAGATTGTTATATCACCCACACGGAGTAAAATATCCTTCTGTGTACCTCACATTATAAAGTAAAAAAAAGTCACAAAAAGGGGAAAACGACTATAGCACATATTATGGACATGAGTCTAATTATCTTAAATCATAAAACAAAGTTCCTAACGTTAATCACAACACAATCATAGGAAATTAATTGATAGGAATACAATTCATATAAACTAAATGCAGAAAAAGTTATTTTTATAATTATTCACCATCATTGGTAGTCTCACATTTTTTAATTTTTATCAGTCCAATAGGTTAACATTGATGACTAGTGCTCATCAGATGGGTTGTTTTTTCTATAAATTGAGGATTTATAATTTGGCCCATTTTTCCATCTTTCTGCTCTAGGTTCTCTTTCTCTTCCAGCTACAGCACACTGAATATTTATTTTCCTTTGAGTTCTTACACTTCTGGAGCTGTACTCATGGCAGCTGATGATGTGTACCATGGTGGAGCAGCTAAAGCCAGATGTTAGTATGTGCCTTGCTTGCATGAGTTTGAGTTATAGATGAACAGATACTCAAAGACAGTCCAGAGTATTTCAGTCTATCCTATACTGCTATCCTTACTTAAAATCACCTGGCTTTCATGAGGCACGCAAGGGGGAGAGGACTATAATCTGAAAGACAAGGCTGGTTTATCCAAGTTAGACTGGGATATTAACATGTAGATCCTGGCCATACTGCTTTGGCCACTAGTTTTCTGCCTTTTTATGGCTATAGAATGACTGTACAGGATGATATGGAGAAGAGAAAATGATACGTTTTTAGAAATTCTCTCATTTTTGTTTCAATCCCTCTTTTACCCTTTTTCAGTCTCATATCCCCAGTAGAATTTTCTCATAGCTTTTAGGTTACTGTCACAGATCCTTCACTCTAGGTCTGGTTTTGGGGGGGGTCTCCAAGATCAGGTTGAGAGGAGGAAGCCAGCCCCCCAAGGCAATTGTTATCTTCAGGGAAACGTGAAGTGCTCCAGGAAAATAATCTCACACAAATACCTAAGATCGAAAATGTTAGTCACTAAATATCTTTATGATTCTTTTACTTTCTGTTTCAGAAATCAAAAGCACTGTATATGTGTGTGTACATACAAATATATATATATAATTTTGCATTTCATCTTATTTTAAAAATTATGTTCTTACAATTCTTACTTTCTGGTTAAGCCTTGTGATGGGTAATTTTACGTGTCCACTTGGCCAGACTGTGGTGTCCAGCTGTTTGGCAAACACCAGTCTACATGCTGCTGTGAAGGTATTTTGTAGACATGATTAACATCCGCATCTGTTGACTCGCAAGTGAAGAAAATTACTCTTGGTAATATGAGTGGGGATCCAGTCATTACTGGGCCTTAACAAAATCTGAGGTTTCCCAGAGAAAGATTTCTGCCTCAAAACTGTAACCTACAAATCCTGCCTGGATTTCAGCCTGCCAGCCTCTGATTCCATTTCAGAATCAATTTCAATTCCTTCTGATTCCATTTCAGAATCAAAACTGCAATAATTCTTCTTGAGTTTCCAGCCTGCTAGCCTTCTGTATGGATTTTGTGTTCACCTAGTCCCACATATGATCCCATATTTCATTTGCTCTGTTTCTCTGGGGGAGCACTGACTGACACAGGGCTCCATACTCTGATAAGGCTTGAGATGACAAAAAACTATGTTCACAAAATCTCTTTTTTTAATTTCTCAACTTTCTATTCAAGATTAGTTGGGACTGCCTGAAAATAGAATGACATAGAAATAAATAATTGGTTTAGTAGAGGATCTCAATACTTTTCTTTCTATTTAAGGAACAGAAAAATAAAGGTATTAAAATATTAGTGTACTATGCAGTAAGATTAATTGAGAAGTGTAAGTAGAGAACAACTTTAAGACAACATGTTAAATATTTTTTGGTCTCCATATATTTTGACTTCCTTGTTTATCATTTTGTAGAAAATGTTTTTTTTTTTTTTTTCCAAATGCAATAGGACTGTTTTTCACTGTTGTTTTAATGTCTCCATTTTTGCATTTCACGGTATTTGCAAAGGACTTATCCTTCCCCATCCTTTTTATTACATGACACAAGCTTATCATTACCTTCCCTGGCACCTAACACCTCATTTTTTTTATTTCCCCTCCCTCCACTTTCCATTACTTAAGTGAGAGTCTTTATTCACCCTGGATCCTTTGGTCTTTATCTTTCTTCCAATTCTAGCAGAGATTTAATAAAGTCAAGTAATTTTTCTATGTTGCTGTATCTTTAGAATCTTCTGCTTTTAGGTACAGAAGTATAAAAAAACAATTACATTTGACAAGGGGGAATGCTATTAATATACTCTTGAAAGAGCAGCAATCAGCACACTGTAACTAAGGGGCCAGCAACTAGCACAAAAGGAAAGTTTGGGCAGACTCAAAGTTAACTCACCATATAACGGGTTAATAATGGAGTTACAGATTTAAAGGTGTGTGAAGTTGTCACAAAAAATCATTCTTTTACGAAAAGATCAAAACACCATAATTTACCTAGGAAGGCAGAACAATTGGTATCATATTACGATAACGTGAAAGTATTTTATTTTTTAAATCACAAACTATTAAGATCTGCCTTTAGGAATGAGAATTAATTCATGTATTTCTAAAATACTACAATTAGTATGCTTCTCATGCAACACAATTTAGTTTAAAATGATCCTTAGACCTAAAGCTTATAGTGTGTGGAAAAAGAAGTCCTGCAAAAAACTTGTAACAAATAGACATTATTTATATATATTCTTTTAGATTGAGGAAATCAATTAGAATGATATTAACCCAAATAGTATGTACATAAAAAATCAGGTGAAATTTCATTTAAAATATTCTAAAAAGAGGCATGTAAAGTAAGAAAAAAGTAATATATATGCCTTTAACATTGCAAAGAATCCAGAGGTATTCATAATAAAATATATGAAGGTTTAGCTGTGAGGAGACATTCAGATGAAAATTTAGAAGCAGGAGTGTCAGCCCAAATGGAAGTGTATGTGTGTGTATATTTATGTATATACATATATGCATAGGTGTACTTATTTTCTTAATGACTACAAACTTACTTAAATTCATATCTAATAGGACATATTTCTGTTAGTACTTCCTGAATGCTGAAATCAGAATATTATTCCTGAATTGCCTTTAGTACAAAATGTGCCATTCTCATACCAGGATAAAATAAAACAGCTCTCTAATTTCAGGGACTTCTAAATCTGACTTGATAGTACATTCTAAATTAAACAGATAAAATCTTTCTTTCTAGTTTCCAACATAAATAGAGGCCAAATCATTTGCATGTGAAATGTATTAACTGTCATGAAATACTTATCTTCACAGCCAGTTTCCGCACACAATGTTTATTCAACGTGTAGTCAGAATGTGAAAGGAAATTTAGTGACAATTTCATTTCAGAACATCATCATCCTTGTACTGAAAAAACAGTGGTGACACTATTTCTGCCAAGGAGATTTAGGAGGCTCAAAGCTGCCAGTTACACAAATTCGTTCCAGACAACAACTAAGACATCATTCAAGGACATTGGTTTGTAATGATTTTATTCTATTCTTAACCACTTTGTAATTGTGCATTGACAAAAGAAAAGTAAATTTTCAACCTATTTAACATCAGGAAGAAGATAATAAAACTCGGACGTAATTGTGATGATAACATTGAAATCGTTACAGATTTTGATAGGGAAATGCCATTTCTCCCATGTACGCACTTTATTTTTTTGTTTGTTTTATTTTTCTTTCAATTGTCTTAGTAGTGATGATATACAATATCAGTAAAACATTATCATTACATGACAAATGAAAAATATTATAGGCTTTTAGATTTATAAACAGCCATTAAGGGATGTTAATTTCTTTCTTCAAATTAATTCAGAACCCTATGGAAAAGAGATTTAGAATTTAGGTTGATTAAGATCTAGACTTTACCTGTATTATTAGCAAAGCAGATTAAGAACATAATCTGTTTTTTTTTTTTTTTTTTTTGAGACAGAATCTCACTTTGTTGCACTCAGTAGAGTGCTGTAGCATCACAGCTCACAGCAACCACCAACTCTTGGGCTTAAAGTGATTCTCTTGCCTCAGCCTCCCGAGGAGATGGGACTACAGGTGCCCACCACAATGCTCAGCTTTCTTTTGTTGTGGTTGTCATTGCTGTTTTAGGTGGCTGGGGCTGGGTTCAAACCCACCACCCTTGGTATATGGGGCCAGTGCCCTACCCACTGAGCCACAGGTACTGCCTAAAGAACATTTCTTTTATATATGAGAATTTGTTACTCCTGATTTGAGTTTGCTAATTAAAATAATGGCACATCTAGAAAAACCACAGGATTTTCTTGCAAGAATTGCCTTCTGCATCTTATGGTCAGCTAAGACTTTCTGAGGCAAGACTGAAAAATACTTTCTCATTTACTTTCCCTAAACTTACTGTATTAGCAGTAAGTTAATTTTCATGCAATGTTAATTGCATAAAATTATCATTGCATAAAAATAAGCACATACTTGGAAGCTGAAATCAACAAATGAAAAAATGCTTTCTCATTTACTTTCCCTAAACTTACTGTATTAGTAGTAAGTTAATTTTTATGCAATGATAATTGTATAAAATTATCATTGCATAAAAATAAGCACATACTTGGAAGCTTAAATCAACACCCACGTATTATCTCACATACACAGGAAGATGAGCTCAGAAGCCCAGATGTGTCTTGTCTGTGTCCTGTGCTTGGCTGTCACAACCCACAGAGAGACGCAGGCCAGAGCTGAGGCTCAGGGTCCTCTTATAGCCTGAAGTGTGAACTCTAAAAGAAACTGTTCTTATAGCTGCAGAGCACATGGCAACCTGCTTGTTCAAGACTAGAGTGATAATCCCTCTGACCTTAATAAAAAGCCTAAGCAGCATTTTAAGGGCTCACCTATTAAGGTCAGGTCTACTCAGAATAATCTGCCTTTTGATTAATTCAAACTGTTATAATTAGAAACCTCCCTTACATCTGCAAAATCCTTTCCTATTTGGATATAACATCATCATGGGAATGAATTCCATCATTTTCATGGATTCAGCCCATAATCAAGATGAAGAGATAATAGAGTATATTGAGAACAAGGGGTAAGAATCTCTGGGGCCATCTAGGAAATCTTTCTGCCGCACTTACCAACCATAAAATCCACTATTCTTAGAGTAGTAGCTATGAGAGGAAAAGACAGGCCAAGCGTTTACTCTAACTAAACTTTTTTTACAACAAAACTTCAGCCTTAGAGAAAGATCATGACCAATGAGGAGTTTTGTTATAAGTTTAAATGTTTGTTGAGTAAAATTTCTCTAGTAAAAACACATTGTAATATTTTCCAACATATATTCCAAACTTCTCCAATTAGCACACGATTTAAGAAGAAAATATTATATTTTAAAACCATCATGTACTATATTGTTGCTCCAATATGGGTTGATCCAACAACATGGAAAAAATTTAAACTCTAAAAGAAACTATTGTCCAGCCTTGTGCCTCACGTTCAGTTTTAGACAATTCAGTTCTTGTGCTAGTCTTTATCTCTTCATCCGGTTTTTCCATCTCTTCCTTAACTTCACCAAAAATACTGAATATAAAATGTTGTAGAATCCTTGTCTACTAACTCCAATACTTAGATCACCTAGGGGTATCTTCTATTGTCTGCATTTCACTTTTTTTCATCATTTGGCCCTGTCTTTTGCCAAGTGTAGCAATTTTATTATATATGTTGTTTGAAAATGCAGAAGTTCTCAATTGTGTCATATTTCATTAAAGAAGAGTTGCCCCTTCCTTGACTAAAAAGATAGATAACTGATGAAATTAATCTAATCAGGAACTCAATGCATATGGGATGGACTCCCATACTTGCAGTAATAATATTTCTAAATCAAGTTTACTCCTACATCTCAGGCATATCCCTCCAGTGATTTCAACTGAAAGCCTGAGATATTCATTAACGTTGACCCCAAGTGGATCTTGAACTTAATAAATTTTGCCTTTTCAGTCAGCCTTGCAAGACTATGGAAAACACTTCTCTCCTATTCAGAAAGCTTTGACTTGCCTCTTAGTCACTTATCTGCACAGCTGCATAATTTTGAACATATTCTAAGAGAAAAATCATGTGCACTTATGGCTTGCTTCTGTGACCCTTATGTTTATCACATCCACAGTCTTCCCATCTTTGAATGTTAATGTCTTTAGCCACAAAGCGAAATACTTGCTGGTCTCTGTACCTTTGACCGCACCAATTTTCTGCGGCCCTTTGTCTACAACCTCAGCTTCTTTCCATATATTGCACCTAGGAACAGAAATATCTTAAAAGATAAAGTGGCTACAGAAAATCTGCTGTTTTCTTTGCTCTGCTGTTTCTTTCTCTGAAATAAGGTCTTTCATCATTCTTTCTGCAACCATTTCTGCTGCCTCTATGCAAACAAACACAAACAAGTGAATAAACGTTTGCATGTTTCCCAGCTTTTCTAGTTTATTACTGTGGAAGGATTGTTTTGCTTCATGCTACTCTGCTTTTGCCAGAAGCAAAAGTATTCTGCTGATTAAGTTTTAAAAAGTCCCAAGTCATTGAATAGACAAAGTAATGGGAATTCTGAATTTAAGATATAAGCTAAATTATAGAAGTAAAAGAAAGTACGTAAATTGAATAAACCCGGGGCTACTGCCTAGATGTCTTTCTCTAACTCTAAAGTCATACAAAATATAATAAATCATTATATCATCCAGTTTTTCCATCTCTTTCTTAACTTCACCAAAAATACTGAACATAAAATATTGTAGAATCCTTGCATTTATGGCTTGTTTCTGGTTATACTGGTCAATATGGTCAATATCCAGGTCATATTTTAAAAATGACATCTAATGCTTTGACTGGTATGCTGCTAAGAAACTCTTAAGAGATATTCTTTAATGGTAGGGGAAGAATTTAGAATTTAGTAAGACTATAGAAAATTGTTCAGTTATCTCCACCATGATAATAAGGTATTTTCTATAGTCATAAAAGTTATTCTTTACCTATCATACATTATACAATAGAAAGAGAAATTATGACTGAAAAAATCAGATTTTCTATTGTACTGAAGATCATTGTTATAATTTAAATCTGAATTTAGGGAAAAGCTCAACTTTATATGAAAGTAACATATAGAGAAAAATTTCACTTAGAAGGAATTTTATCCAGTAGTTGTTAATAGTTACATGCAATTGCTTTCATTAGGAAGATAATTAGTACCTATCTGAGTTGGCAATAAAATGTATCCTTTTTAGAGCTCTTTCTGGCCTTGCTATTATGTGTTAGATACGAGTGTCCATATTTTAAACAGAATATCTATTTGGTCACATATATATAGATAGAAATATACATTATTACAATTAGAGGTGATAAAAGATGTCTTATTTTAACCATCTCACATAAAATTTCATACATAGTGATGGATTACCTAGTGATATTTTAGTTAACAGCAAACCACATGGGTGATGGTGGCTTCATAAGATTATAGGGCACCCTGTGGAGCTCAGGCTGTGTGAGCCTCCCTCTGGCATGATCTGGGATTCACATATTCAGACCTACTCAGTCTAGGAAAGGAAGGTGAGGGAGACCACATGGGCAGATCAGTGGGGAGAGTGTCATGAGGGTCCTGGCTGTGATGTGCTCCAGAGGAACCCCTTCCCTCTGGGAAGGCTGCAGTCTTGACTCAGGCTGGGATCTTGAGTGGGGAATCCACAGCACAGTCACAGGGGAGCTTGGCTTGCCTCCAATCCAACCTACCAGTGTTCACAGGGGGGAGACTAAAGGCAGAGAGATAAGTGAGGCCCACTGAGGGCTACTAGCTTGGAGTGTACCTGCCTTCATAAACAGACTTTCTGGCTGGTGAGTGCCCCTAGCTGGGAGCAGACTTTTAACCCCTGCCCAACAGCTAACTGGTTAGTTTCTGTGGATCCTGAGGGTGAGCTCACCCAACTCAGTCCCACTCAGCTGTACTCCCCCACCTGCCTCTCCTACATTAGAGATTTAGGACTCATTTGAAAGCTTCGGGATACCACCCAACACCTTAGGCACTTGAGTGCTTCTCCTGAGGAACGGGAGCTGATCCAGGACCCAGAAATTGCCCTGAAATTTGCAGTTCTTTGCAGGCACCACTTACTGACATGAAGGCTCACTCAACCTAGCTGCAAACCCAACCTAGCCTTGTACCTCCCTCAACTTTTGTAATGGTAGAGATCAAGAAACCCCCTGGGAACTACAAGTTTCCTTCCAAAGCTTGGGGCACTCAAGTGTTCTGCCTGGGGGACCAGCATCTGCCACAGACACACAAAAAAAACTGACAGCTGGCTCACTCATGCAAATATCAACCAACAAATGGGAGAACAATGTTATACCCTCTCAATGGCTCTTCCAACTCAAGTTAACAGGTTATGGCTGAATCACACTTACAGTACCACCTGCCCTCACTGAGGGTAAGCTGGGGACCTAACTCACTGCAAGGTCTTGGGAAGAAGTGAACAGTAGGTCAGAGGTAACCAAGAGGTTCATTAAATCTGCTATAGCAACAACCCATAGGCAATTCAGAGCCAGTACTCTTCTCCCTGACACAATCAAGAACTGATTTCAGGCCCTCCAAGAATAGCCTATAAGCCAGACTTAGCATTTGATAGAAAGGCCATATGAGAGGAACCAGTGGAAAAACTCAGGAAATATGAAAAATCAGGGTGATAGGTTACTCCCTACAGAGAACAATAATCCCTTTCCAATGGATACCAAACTAAAATGGCAGATGAAAAATTTCAAACACGGGAAGAGGATGGGGCAAGATGGTCAACTGGAGATAGCTTTCACCAGAAGCTTCCATCCAGAAAAAGGAAAGTTGGACTGAAGTGAACTTGGAGAAGGTAAAATTGCAGAGTTGAACACACAGAGAAGAAATCAAGGTGTACATCCTCACTACTGAAATAGGCTGACAGGGTGAGAAAGAGGAAGAAAGAGAAGAGAGATCAGGTATGGAGCAACTAGACTGAAGGTGCCTGGTGCTGAAGGGAAGAGGAGACCATTTCCCCAGCCAGGATGCCCACCGCAGGCTTTCCACAAGCAAGCAGGGAATAAAGGGCTTCTCATTTCATCCCACAGGAGAGAGCTGTGAGGTCCTGGTTCTCCTGCACCTGGGACATTCCACCTCTGTGTCCTCATCCTGCCTGGTGAAAAAGTGAACATATTTTCTCTCTGCAGTCATGAGCCCACAGCCCACCTCCCCGCTCTCCAGTTGTCTGAATGATTGCCTGATGCAGAGGCCATGTGTTTGTTAAGCTCTAAGAGACCTCTGCATTATGTGAGCTGCTGAGCTGAGTACAACATGCCCCCTGCTGTGAAAGGAAATTATGACACTGCAACTCTAACTTTGGCATGATGTTGTCTCCCTTAGTTCTCCCTCTGCTAGGAGGGACCTTTCCACTGCCCTTTGGATAATGGCCCTGCCTGTGTCCAGGGACTGCTGGCAACCCTTGGCTTTCCTCCTAGAAACTTGGAAAGAGACAAGACTAGCTGTAGGTGACCAACACTGGGAAGGTCCAGGAACCAAATCCCTTCCTCAATCACCAGTGATGGCTGCATTTTATCTAGTCTGCAGCCAGAACTCTGGGGCAGAAAGACTGTGGCTTTTCTGAACTTGCTTGTGCAAGAGATGCTCACTGCCACCAGAGTGAGATCTTTTGGAACTCTCAGTCAGAACTGTCATGGATTCTCCTCCTCTAGCCACCATTGCAGGTTCCTGGCTAATTTAAATTTGTTTGTTCAAGGGGTGTTGGTACTGTGGAGGGTGGGATCAATGTATCTATCCATGTGAATTCTCCTTCTCCAGCTCTCACCAATGGGGAGGCCACAGTTGTTCAAATCTTTTATAGCAGAACTCCAGCAAAATACTGTGGCAACTTTAAACTGGGTGGAAAACAGGCTGACATCAGGAAAGAATCAGTTTTCACTTTCAAAGTTAGTCCAGCCCTCAGAGACTCTCACACTGGAGGCCTGAAAGGGAGTTTTGTGAGCCTGTGGGGGAAGGGCCATAAGCAAAAGCCCCCAATTCATTGACAGAGGGTCCATTTCCTGGGACCTCTAGATCAGATCTCACTTCACCAGTTTTAGTTACCAAGTAGATCTGTGTGGTGCCCCCTAAGAGTTTCCAATTAGATTATTGCTTAATAAGTACTTAGAGGCAACCTAAAATTTTAGCTAAAATAGCATAATTAATAATAATAATAATAATAAAAGCTGAAAATACTCACAGGGAGGAACCAGCAGAAGAATTTTGGCAACATGAAAAATCAGAGCAGATCCACTCCCCCAAGAGATAAAAGGGAGATACACCAGAAAATGCCGTTCATAGAGAAATTGCTGCAATATCAGAATTAGAATTGCCTGAATTCTAATTCAGAAATTAGAATTCAGAAATTCATGTCATCTATGGATGATAAATAAGATGAATGGAATTGAGGAGAAGATGGAAATAGAAATCCAAAAATAGTCCAAAAGTTTTCTCAAGAAATTAGTGAATTTAAAGACAAAGTCACCAAGGATCTGGGCATAATGAAGAAAGATATAGCAGAGCTTAAGTAATTGAAAGAGGCATTTGAGGAGCTCAAAAATCCAGTAGAGAACCTCACTAATAGAGTAGAACATGGAGAAGAAATAATTTTAGAAATTTAAGGTAAGGCATTTGAACTAACCCAATCATTCAAAGAAGCAGAAAAATAAAAGAATATTTCCTGAGAGAGTTATGAGATTATTCCAAAAGATCAAACATCTGAACTATAGGGATTCATGAAGGAAAAGAGGATGATACTTAAAGTACTGATTCTCTACTTTAAGACACCATGGTGGAGGATTTCCAAAGCATTAAGAGAGACCCAGTAATTCAGATAGCAGATTTAGAACACAAGCATGAATCAATCCAAACAAAGCATCTCCTGGACACATTGTAATTAACTTTGTCAAAGTCAACATGAAAGACAAAATCCTTTCCTCAATCAGGTGTAAGAAAGGTCTTACCTAGAAACGGAAAAATATCAGGATGACAGCAGACCTTTCAGCTGAAACTTTTCAAGTCAGAAAAGGAAGGTCATTGGCCCATAACCTCTTTCACCAAAACAATTTTCAGCCCAGGATCCTGTAACCTGCTAAACTGAGTTTCATTTGTGATGGAGAAATCAAATATTTTATTGACATGAAAATGTTAAGGAAATTTGCCACAGCTAGATCAGCTCTATAAGAAGTACTCAGACCTATTCTTCATACTGAACAGCATTGGTCCATCACCAAAATAAGCATATCCAGACATTAAAGACCAAAGTCTAACTTCCACAAAGGTGCAAGGATAAGACTAAGCCCTGGACCTCTGCAAAACAAGATTACCAAAACTCCACCATAACTATTGATTCTCTCAATAAATGTGAATAGATTGAATTCCCCTCTAAAGAGGCACAGGATGGCTGATTGGATTCAAAAGCTCAAGCCGGATATCTGTTGTATCCAAGAAACTCACATAACCTCTAAAGATAAAACAAGACTCAGAGAGAAGAGATGGAAAACAATATTCCCGGAACATGGAAATCAGAAAAAAGCAGGGGTTGCAATCCTATTTGCAGATAAAATTAGATTTAAACCAATAATAAAAAGAAAAGACAAATGTGGAAACTATGTCTGGTCAAGGGAAGCATAGGACATGAAGAGACTTCAATTACTAACACTTACGCACCCAACCTAAATGCTTCTCAGTACATAAAATGAACCCTAAATGATCTGAGCAATAAATAGCTTCCAGCTTCATGATAGTTGAAGATTTTAACATCCTTCTGACAAGTACTGGACAGATTCTCCAAGTACAACTAAATAGAAGTAGTGGACTAAAACACAACCCTAGAACAAATGGAATTAACAGACATATGTAGAACATTTTATCCTAATAAAACTGAGTGCACATTCTTCTCATCAGCCCATTTATCATCCTACAAAATTGATCATATCTTAGGGCACAAGTCTAACCTCAACAGATTCAAAAGAATAGATATTATTCCTTCTTTCTTCTTGGACCATTGAGGAATATGAGTTGAACTCAACACCAACAGAAATCTTTACATGCACATAAAGTCATAGAAATTAAATAACTTTATACTGACAGTGGGTTTAGGATGAGATTAAAAAGGAAATCATTATATTTCTTGAACAAAGTAATAAAGAAGCCATAAGTTATCAAAACTGGTGGGATACTACAGAGGCAGCCGTAAGAGGGAAATTTTTAACATTAGATACCTTCATTCAGAAAACAGAAAGAGAGCAAGTCAACAAGCTAATGGGCCCTCTCAAGCAGCTGGAAAAAGAAGAACAATTCAACCCTAAACCTAGCAGGAGTAAAGAAAAATCTGAAATCAGAGAATAATGAAATGAAATCAAGAACACAAGAATCATTCAGAAAACCAGTGAAACAAGAAGTTGGTTCTTTGAAAAGATTAATAAAATTGATAAACCATTGCAGACTATCCAGAAACAGAAAAGTAAGATCCCAAATAATTTCAACCAGAAACAATAAAGGAGAAATAATAACAGCTACCACATAAATACAAAAGCTCCTCAAAAACTACTACAAAACCACTATGCCCTGAAATTTGAAAATGTAGAGGAAATAGACCAACACCTGGAAATCTACCACCTTCCTAAACTTAACCAGAAAGAATTAGAAATTTTGAATAGACCTGTATCAAGCACTTGGAATTGCATCAACTATACAAAATCTTTCAAGAAAGAAAAGCCATAGACCAGATGATTTAAGACCAGCATTCTATCAAAACTTCAAAAAGAAACTACTAATTGTATTGCATAACCTATTTCAAAACAGAGAAGGAACATGTTCTATGAAGTAAATACTACCCTGATTCCAAAACCAAGAAAGGACCAACAAAAAAGGAAAAGTATACTTCAATATCATTTGTGAATATTGATACAAAAATATCCAAGAAGATCTTACCAAGCAGAATTCAGCAAAGTATTAAAAAAAAACTATACATAATGATCATGTGGGAAATGATCATACCTAGGATTATATCTAAGTAAGGGTGTGAAGAGTTTTTATAAAGAGAAGTATGAAACCCTGGGAAAACAAATAGCAGAAGACGTTAACAAATGGAAGAACATAACATGCTTATGGCCGAGAAGAATCAACATTGTCATAATGTTCAAACTACCCAAAATGATTTACAGATTTAATGCAATTCCCATCAAAGTACCAACATCATATTTTGAATTACTTGAAAAAATAGTACTTCGTTTCATAAGAGCCAGAGAAAACCAGGAACAGCCAATAAAAATTTAAGATATGAAAAAAAAAATCTGGACTCATCACATTACTGACTTCAGGTAAGTCAATATTGATCAAAACTGTATGATAATGGCACAAAAATAGAAATATAGATCTATGGAATAGAAAAAACCTAGAGATGAACCCAGCCACATGTTGCCATGTGATCTTTGACAAACCGAATGAAAGCATATATTTAATAAATGGTGCTGGGAGAACTGTTAGCCACATGTAGAAGATTGAAATTGAAGCCATTGACAAATATTGACTCTTGCTGGATGAAAGATTTATTTTTATCCATTCAGCCAGCCCATACCTCTTCACTGGGGAGCTCAAGCCTTTCATATTTTTTAAGTATTGATAGATGTGGTGGATTTCAATTCATCCTATTGTGTAGATCCTTATTACTTTGATTTACCTCTTGAACCATTGTGATACTGGTATAAAGTACTGTGAAGCCAGTCCAAAACATGTATAGCACACAAAATTGCATATGAGTTCTGACAACTGTGAGTGAGTATCACTATGGTCACCTTTGAAGTACTAGCTGTTGGAAGCTATGCATGGATGCCAGTGCCTAGTCCACCCTTCTAACAATTTTGAAACTCTTTTCTAGGAGTGGCTATAAAAATTGATATCCTATCACACTTGATGCCATGAATGTCATTAAAATGTCTTCCTTTCAGGTGGGACCACACATATATAACATATGATAAGATTACAAGTCAAATCTGTGAAGTGTAGAACATAGATGTTTTGGCACAATAATCAAGTAAATGAGGTGAAAGCTATGTTGATTAGTTCAATGTAACCATGTCAGATTGTATAAAAAAAATCAAAATCAACACATTGTACCCATTGTATGCATGAATGTATTCATGATCTATGTGTATTTGACTTAAAATAAAATGTCTTCCTTTCAACATTTGCTTTATCTTCTAATAAGGAAAAGAGTTACTGGTGGTTAGGGAGGGTGTTATAATATAGTTATTTGTTTACTGGTTAAAAACTCCCTCATAGACAGTGCAGTGTGAACTGATGCATTATCATGATTTAAGAGCCATGAGTTTTTGACCAAGATTTCAGTTTAGATTTTCCTATTTTTTTAAACGATGATTACTTGGCCTGCTATACTTCTTGCACTCAGCTGGTGATTTTATTACTCAATTCACTGAATTTTTGCAATATTTTTATCAATTCTGCTCATTATTTGTCACCTCCACTTCTTCATCAGTGATACTTTCCTTTCATAAAAACATTTAATCCATTTGTGTACACTGCCATTCTCTTCATGCTATTATTCCCATAAACTTGGACTAACGTGTCCCTGATTTTATTGCTACCCTTGCCAAGTTTAACAAGAAATTTATAAACATTTGTTCTTTTCTCTAATTTAAGCTTCAACATTCTCCTGATAGCACACACAAACATACAGCTATAATGAATGGCACTCCATGAGACACCACCATGTGTAGACATGAACACAACTTTGAAATACTGATACACCAAGGTCATGAACCTTATTGAGTTGTTTGTACAGTGCTGCCAACATAGGTGCACAGTGACAAGTTCACAGATTTAATTGTTGGGCCTTACGCACTTGATAATGATAATAAATGACTATGCTATTTGTTTATGTAGCACACACAATTGTTGCATAGCACACACTTGATAATGATGATAATTATATGCTAGTTGTTTATATATTTATCAGATGGCACTTTTTATCATTTGTCATTCTTATTTATGTATGTATTAGACTATGCTTTTTATCATTATTTCAAAGCATACTCCATATCTATAAAACAGCTGCAGGTAGGTCCTTCAAAAGATGATCCAGAAAAGGCATTCTTATTAGAGGAGATGACAGCTCCATGCATGTTCTTGCCCTTAAAGACCTTCCAGACCTTGCCCTTAAAGACCGTCTACTTAAAGACGTGGAAGTAGAACAGTGATATTGATAATCGTTATCCTGTGTAATCCTAGGCTAATTTGCCTATATGTGTAGTTTTTGGTAAAAAGTTTAAAAATTGAAAAAAATTAAAAAATAGTAAAAGCTTATGAGAACAGGAATTTAAAGAAAGAAAATAGTTTTGCACATTTATATGACATGTTTGTGTTTTAAACTATTATTACAAAAGAGCCAAAAGTTAAAAGCATTATAAATTTTATAAAATAAAAAATGTTACTGTAAGCTAAAGTTTACTGAAGAAAGAAAAAATAATTTAAATAATAGGATAGCCTGAGTCTACAGTCTGTATAAAGTCAACAGTAGCGCACAGTAATGTCCTTGGCCTTCACATTCACCCACCACTCAGTGATGCACTCGGGGCAACTTCCAGTCCTATAAATCCCATTCATGTCAGCCCCTTATAGAGGTGTTCTATTTTTTATTTTTTATTCTGTATTTTCACTGGAGAAAAGGAGTTACCATGAGGTTTAAAATCCTCTGTTAAATGGTCTTTTGTTCTTTTTATTGAATATACAAGTATTTATTAAGTCAGTGTTGGGACATATGTATGTGAATGTAATATCAGGAATCACTTTACACTTTAAGAATGTTATACTTTTAAAAAATTTTCAATAAATAGGAGAATTCTAGAATATGGTATTAACATTTCTTTCTCTGACACATAATAAATAAAGTGATCATTCTGAATGAGTATATTATTTTAGTCTTACCAATTTATTGCCAGTACTTAATTAATATTGAATCAGCTTTATATAAAATAATCATTTAAATGCTCATTCCAAATGGTCCATTGAATTAAAAATTGGATAGCAAATTGTTCAAGAGCCATGATTATGTAAAATATATTTGCTATTCATGATTAGGTCATTTAGTTTTTCAACGAATTTTTGATGACATGCAGGATTAATGGGTAAAAGCTCTTATATCACCTCTAGCATGCAGAGAGGCATGAAGTTCCATATGATATTAGTCATATATTTATGTAATTCCTATTTTAAAATCTGCAAACAATTTAGCCACTTTTAAAATTTTCCACTGATTTTTGTCTTTCTAATACATATTTTGTGTGTTGAGAAATGTGTATTCCCTCATCAAGAAGTTTGGAATAACTTGTCACACTTTTTCAACAATAGCCCTGTCCTTAAAAGTTTATTAATGTAGATAGTAAGTAGTGATGTAGATAGTAAAAGTAGTGAATTAAATATAAATATGTCATTATAAGATATTATATGAAGCTTAAGGTAAAGCAAAAGGATTTGCATTACACATTTACACAAAGAATTTGGGAGCAAAACTCTGAAAGACACTTTGATCTAACATTAAAATATATATGTGGCAGACAATATACTGGATGCGACAGATACAAAAATAAACTATTGTTGCTATAAGAAGCCAACAATTTTAAATTTGGTTGGGAAACTTAAGGAAATCTAGATAGAAGGCATAAGCATATATAAAAACTAGCTTTCATATAACACAGGACGCTCCCACTTTTCATGAGAGCTGAGGGTGCATAGAGTGAAATGGATTACTGCTTGGAAGGCCACGTTCTTAATTAAAACTTTTCAGTAGACCAAATATGTTATCTAGACCGACAAGGAGAGTAAGCTTTCCTTCTGTGGGGAAGATAAGGGCACTTCAAGCACAGAAAATGGATGAGCAGAAGCAGAGGTGTGAGAGTGAATTTTGAGTGCCTGATAGAAAATGTCTGTAAATGAGGGTGGAAAAGTGAATGTGGTCAGGTTACAAAGGCCTTGATTATAGACAAGAGGTTGTGACATCCTGCAAGCCAAAGAGAATTACTGAAAAAGTATAACTTTTGGTATTCTAAGAAAATAGAACACTGTATTCCATTATAACCATCCTTGGGAGTTTGCAATGTTAAGGTCATGTAGTCATCCTAGAAAAAATGCTACCTACCTCATCGCTGAGTATCAATAAGGTCACCTTCAAAGTACGCCCCTAGGCCATTGGTAAGCATAGTGAGATTCAGGAATAAGGTATGCAGCACTTTTCCTAGGATGAGTTTGTGGACTTAACTGTTAGACATATGTAGTTACAGACGGGAGAAACATTATCCAGAGACCACTGTAAAGTATCAAGAGACCACTCGGGGGCCATTGTCATAGTCCAGGCCAAAAAGAATGATGCCTAAACCAGCGGAAAAGCAACAGGAATAAAAAGACAAACAGCCATGATTGATGAGTTGTAAATTACTTTTTTATGGTCCTTATATTTACTCAACTTTTCTTAGAAATTTAAATTTACCCATATTAGAAAAGAAAAAAAAAATTACAAGTATCTACTATGTGACTGTTCAAGTATGCTTATAATCCTTGAAAAACACATTATTCAATCGAAGACACATTTTCAAGCTGAGGAAACCTCAAGATGATAAATAACTTTCCCAAGGTCAGGATAGAGCTGGTGGGCAGTATATCAGGTTCTATTTCCTTTAAAGCTCTTTACATAATGTTTTCAGATGATTTCCTCAGGAGTTAGTTATAAATTTTCCTTAAAGAAAAATAAAATGTTTTTCTTTTTATAATGATAACATTATTTCTACAATGTTAAAACTCCCCTTGTAAACACTAAAAATGGGTTAATAAAAATGGGCATTCAAGAGTTAAGAAAGAGCTATGAAACTGAAAATCTGACTGAAGAGAAAAAAAGAATTAGGGCAAGAACAGGGTCATAAAGTCAGGAAAAAAAGTGGCATGCACAAGGGAGGACCCGGCTTCCAGGGAGCTTTGTTATTGCTCTGAATGGGGAATGATTGGTGAGCCAGTCTTCTTGCTGAAAAATAGGGACACCTATCAATGTCCTTCACTTTTAAAAATCAATTTTAAGAAACGTGTGCTTAAATGCCATGCTGTTTTTCTAGCTTTGCTCATTTTTCTATTGGAAAAAAAGTGGATGAAAGATCAGAGTTCAGTCATACATGGATTACCCTGAACGGGCTCTTTTCCAGGCATTTATGTTATTTCAAGAAAAAAAATAGCTTTTTTCAAAACTTGATTTCTACCTCCATGATTTGACTTGTCACTTTAACCTGCTCATACATGCGTAAAAAGGACAAATGCTATTGGCACACCTACTGTTCTGTTTGGCTAGCAGATAACTTAGGAAAAGTGGAGCATTTCCTTTAAGGAGTGTGACTTGACGATGGATAGTAATGGCAAATGCAGAAAGCTCACTACGTGCCTGCCGGTTCGGAGAGCTTTGCATATGTGGATCCCTTTCACACCAATACAAACTCCATGAGGTGAGTACTATTTATTTACAGGAGACTAAGGAACGGAAAAGTTAGATTGCCTTAACTTACGTACTGTGTAATGGCAGAATCGAAATCCAAACCCAGGCAGTCTGACACCACTATCAGAATGTCTGTGATCATAATCACAATATTCCCTTCCTTTTATGGAAAAATAAAATGTTGGTAACTGCCTTAGCTATTAATAAAACGCTAACACTGCAAAATGCTCAACTTTTCTGCTTTGAATTCTACTAAAACTGAATGATCCAAGTAGTTCAATATGATGTCTTAGTTTGGGGAGAAAAATCATAGAATAGGTACAAAATTAATCTGCTCTAAATTTTTCCCTTTTAAAGTGCAGCCTGTTTGTCTCTAGTGATTATCCAGAACAAATTTATTATGGTACTTGGATTATTTTTTCTGTGGATGCTTTAGATGTCGAGCATTTTAAAATTATTACAAAATACTTATAAAAATATATCTATTTTCAAATTACACAAATATACACATTTATGTATGTATGTATGTATGTATTCTGTTTGATGCATTGGGGTAATTGTTGGAAAGTTCTAGAATGATGACGGTTGCATCATACATAGAATCATAGACTTTCACACATGAATGGGAGTTGGTCCTTTCCTAATCTTTTCTCTTTTTTCCAAGCAAGCTGAACTTACAAGTTAATAAAGATCACCCTCATCTGCTTCATCAAAACAAATACTGGAAACTTACCTAAACTGCTCACACATATTATTGTGAATTCTGTCATTTCTTTTCTGTTAAAGGCAATTCCTAAGTTCGCAGCTCAGTGGTATAAATCATCAGAGAAGTAAAAAATTGAGTATAAATTTTAGAATGGTACCATTGAATCACAATTTGAGGTTAAAAAAAAACATACTGGTTCTTATTATTATAATTCTTTACTAAATTAATTTCAAAAGGGAAAATTAATTATAAATAAGCCTAAAATGATTCAAATCACTAAATATCAGCACAGATCAATGAGGCAGAGTGATTCACACAATGCATTTTACCTTAGAAAATTAATTGAGTAAGCTAATGTTAATATGTATTTCAGAATTTTTATCTAGAATTTATTTAGTACTATGGTAAGTTAACAATGGCATCTGGTTTATATGATTTTTTACTGGTAAACCAACAAGGCAGGATTTGGCACAAAGTAAACCCTCTATAGGTGTGTTAGAAAATAAATTAAATATATTGGCTTTGAGTCAGCAATGCTGGTGCTAGTTCCAGTTATTGATCTTAATCATTTGGTGTCCTCATGCAGAGAATGAAGGAGACCTAACAGATGACCTTCAAAGTCACCAGTGACAACAATCTCCCTTTCTGATGATTTTGCATAAAATTGCTGACATTCCAGGGAAAAGGAGTTGGTGCAATGTTCAGATTCAAGGACTGGGGGGAAATAAATTATTTAAAGCATGATAGTTGCAGCAGTACTGTTTCTTTTTTTTTTTGAGACAGA
>NW_003852480.1:6433787-6459798 GCF_000181295.1 Otolemur garnettii | reverse complement strand
GAACCCGCCACCTTAGGTGTACGTGGCTGGCGCCTTAGCCGGTTGAGCTATAGGTGCCGAGCCAGTACTGTTTCTATAATTTAAGAGAATTGCTAAGATGGCCTGTGTCAGCAATGTATTTATAAGTTTCAATAGCATAAATTCTATCCTTTTAGAATTTAAATCCACAATTTTAATGCTAGGGAGAAGACACTGGAGTGTTTTAATGGACAGACTAGGGCTGCCATCTCATCACTGAGAGTGTCTATCACATGATGGCTTTGTATACCTATTGGGAAAAAAATGTCATACTGGGTTTATTTAAAAATTACTTTCAGAATATAAAGAAATCAGGGTGGCACCTGTGGCTCAAAGGAGTAGGGCACCGATCCCCCAGAGGTGGCAGGTTCAAACCCAGCCTTGGCCAAAACCTGCAAAAAAAAAAAAAAAAAAAAAAGAATATAAAGAAATCAAAGCCATCTAGGGGTAGATTGGAAATTGTGGATTGTAGTTCTAAGCTGATGGTTTTATGCAAATGAAATATATTTTATAAATTACTCCATCTATTTTTGCAAATCTTTGATCTGTTCCTACACATATTATTTTTTGTCAACTGTGAAAGTTATTGCTTTTATATATCACATGTATTAGTGTTTACTACTAAAATACAGGAACACAATAAATTGGCCCTTGATATTGTATCTCTTTGATATTTATTTTATGCATAACATAAGCATATGCTTTTAATTAAGAAAGAATTTTAAAGTTTTCTGGATAATTTTTCCATATATTTAAATAACCATATATCTTCTTTCCTTTGCTCAGCCTTTTATTTGCTGAATGGTTAACTATATTGATAAATATTTCCAAATACCCTTGTATTTTGGAAATTGAACTATAATCTGTCCCACTAATTTTTTACAATATACATCTAGATTAGGGCAATGATGATTTTAGTATTGTTTCCTTGATTTCCATAAACCATATTAGTATGTAGTTTTCTAATTGATTGTCCTATAGACTTTGACAATTACTCACATAATATTAGTTAAGTCTTCTGTCCTCATTTACTAATACATAGTTTTTATTGAAAAATGATCATTTGATCTTGAAGAAAGGATAAAATTCACTTGTAAGAACTCTGTGTTTACTGCCTTTTGGGAGTGAAAGCATGTAGGGAAGATTTTGGAGTATATATGAATCAACAAGTTCTGATAATTATATGGACAGGAGTGTAATATTCCACTGCAGCAATATCTAATTGTATTCCAGGAGTGTACAGTCCCTTTGGAAAACAATCATTATTTTTTCTAAAGTTTATCCTTCTTATCCTGTATGCTTCAGTAATCTATGCCTTAGTTAATACTCAAAAACAATACTTGCACCCAAGTATCAGGAGATCAAAAGATGAAAATTCATAATAGCATAACTGAAGCAAGCAAAAAATGAAGATGACTCAACTGATAAAAATAGATCGTGTATGCAAATATTCCTCTTAAGGAACATAAAAGTATGCTGCAATGTAATATCATTCAGCAGTGAAAATAGGTGTTAACTCCATGCACCAGAATGGTGCATGCTAGGAATACAAGGTGAACGTAAAGTTCGCATGCAATTTTAAATAGTTTAACATTATAAATTGCAGATGAACTTTATGTCCACCCTGTACAATGCTAATTGAGTAGTATTTAGGTACGTGTGTACATGTACATATTTAGAATAAAACAATTAAGAAGAGTATGCTAATTACAAACATAAAATTAAAGATTATTGTTGCTTTGGGGAGTGATGTGGCAGGGGACAATCTGGGGGGCAGAAATGTATAGATATATGTATGCTGTTGATGGTGTTAGAATATATGCAGTGTGTGGGCAATCACACTTGTTTATCATACTACTAAACAACTAGCATTTGTTTAAAAAATAGGGACTTATTTCTATTGCTTCAGTCAATGTTTTTGAATATCATACTATTTTCTTGTCTTTTTCTTCCCCACCTTTTTCTTTCTGGCCCTTTCCTGGCTCCTGATCCAGCTCCACAGCCCCATTCTCTTTGATATTTGTGTTTTTACAACAATGTGTGTATGAATCAAATTTTATCATTTAGAACTGAGTTTGCTTTCATTCTGAATAATCTTGTCTTTCTACATTACTGAATCTGAATATCAGCTCTTCACCCATTAAATGGACTTTCAACTCCAATATTTCTCTTTTCTGAGATTTCTTTTAGCTATATACAGTAGTTACTTGATCTAGCTCATATGTCACTTAAAGCATTTTTCCTATTTTAAAAATGTATATTTGTTTGTTTTGTGTAACTTCCTCTCATTAATTTCACCAATTGAAACTTTATTCTGTTGTGTGAGATGTTTACTTTAATGACTTCGTTTACATTAAAAAGAATACTTTATATTTTTTAGAACAACTTTAATTTCAGAGTAAAATTGAGAGAAACGTCCACTATCAACATCCCTCAACAGAGTGGTATGTTTACTACAAAGATTGATCTACTAATACACAATCACGTCACTACCATGAGAAGTCCATGGTTTACAGTAGCACTCACTCTTGGTGTTGTACATGCTACGGTTTCATCCAATGTATAATGATGTGTCTCCACTGTTATCATACAGAATAATTTCACTGCCTAAAAGATCTCTGGCTCCATCTACTCACCTCTTCCTCCCCCTTAACTCCTAAAAACCACTGATTTTTTTCTCTATCACCATAGTTTTAATTTTTGTTCAGAATATCATATAGTTTAAATCTTATAACATGTAGCTTCTTCACGTTGTCTTATTTTACTTAGTAATATGCATTTAAGTTTTCTCTTTGTCTTTTCACGGCTTGATAGCTCATTCAATTTAGTACTACCTAACATTCCAATGTCTGAATGCACCAAGATTATTTGTCCATTCACTTCCTAAGGAATACTGGGATTGCTTCCCCAATTTGGTAATTATAAATAAAACTGCTATAATAATCTGTTGGGAGGTTTTGGTATGGACATACATTTTTATTTAGGTAAATATCGAGAAGCACAGTTGAAGGATGTGTTCTAAAAATATGTTTAGTTTTGTAAAAGCAAGCTAATTTGGTCATCAGGTGGCCAAGGGGAGTACTTTGAAGGTGGCCATAGTGATATCTAGCAATGAGGTAGATAGCAGTTCTTCTAGGATGAATTTGAGGACTTAATTGCCAGACCTTGTATGATGACAGCTCTGATGGTTGTTCCAGAAACGGAGTTCCAAAATTGCCGGGAAGGCTTAACTAGATGCTGGCATTGGTGCATAGCTTCTTGAGGGAAGTACTTTGAAGGTGACAGTAATGATTTTCAGCAATGAAATATGTAGCACTTTTTCTAGGAGAAGATCACAAACTTAATTATTTGAACTTGTAGGTCTAGTTTCATTTTTTCAATGTACAGTTGTTCCAGCATAATTTGTTGACCAGACTGTCTTTTTTTCATGGTACTGCCTTTGTTCCTTTGTCAAAGACCAGTTAACTATATTTATGTGAGTTTGTTTGAGGTCTCCTCATTCTATTCCACTCATCTGTTAATCTGTTTTTTCCCAATACCACAGTGTCTTAATTATTGCATTTCCTGCATTTTTTTCTTAACTTTATTTAAATTAATATGAGGGTACAATATTTAAGTTCAACAGTATGCTACTGGAACAAAAATAGAGACACAGATCTATGGAATAGGATGGAGAATCTAGCACATATCGTCATTTAATATTCGATAAGCCTAAACATTTCCTATATTTTTTGTTATTTATTTTTATTTTTTACTGTTGAGATTCATTGAGGATATAAGAAAACAGGTTATACTGATTGAATTTGTTAGGTAAAGTCCCTCTTAAAATTGTGTCTTGCCCCCAAAAGATGTGTCACACCAAGACCCCACCCCCTCCCCTTCTCTCTGCTTTCCCCTTCCCCCACCCCCACTGTGTCATTAATTGTCCTCATATCAAAATGGAGTACATAAGATTCATGTTTTTTCTTTCTTGTGATGCTTTACTAAGAATAATGTGTTCCACTTCCACCAAGGTTAATACAAAGGCTGTAAAGTCTCCATTTTTTAAATGGCTGAATAGTATTCCATGGTATACATTTACCACAGCTTATTAATCCATTCCTGGGCTGGTGGGAATTTAGGCTGTTTCCACATTTTAATGACTGTAAACTGAGCTGTGATAAACAGTCTAGGGCAAGTGTCCTTATGGTAAAAGGATTTTTTCCTTCTGGGTAGATGCCCAGTAATGGGATTGCAGGATCAAACGGGAGGTCTAGCTTGAGTTCTTTGAGGGTTCCCCAAACTTCCTTCCAAAAAGGTTGTATTAGTTTGTAGTCCCATCAGCAGTGTTAAAGTGTTCCCTTCTCTCCACATCCACGCCAGCATCTGCAGTTTTGAGATTTTGTGATGTGGGCCATTCTTGCTGGGGTTAGATGGTACCTCAGGGTGGTTTTGATTTGCATTTCTCCAATAATTAGGGATAATGAACACTTTTTCATATTTTTGCTAGGCATTTGTCAATCTTCTTTAGAGAAGGTTCTATTCGTCTCTCCTCCTCACTGATATATGGGATTGTTGGCTTTTTTCATGTGGATTAATTTAAGTTCTCTATAGATCCCAGTTATCAAGCTTTTCTTTGATTCAAAATATGGAAATATCCTTTCCCATTGTGCAGATTGTCTACTTGCTTTGGTTGTCATCTCCTTAGCTGTATAGAAGATTTTTAGTTTAATTAAGTCCCATTTGTATATTTTTGTTGTTGTTGCAATTGCCACAGCAGTCTTCTTCATGAAGTCTTTCCCCAGGCTGATATCTTCCAGTGTCTTATGCTTTCTTTGAGGATTTTTATTGTTTCATGTTTTAATTTCTGGGGATACCGTTTCTGGTAGTATTCAGAGATGATCTGTTGTATCTCTGTGGCATTAGTTGTTAAATTTAAGTCCTTTATCCATCGTGAATAAAATTTGTGAGTGGAGAAAGGTATGGGTCCAGTTTCAGTCTTTTACACGTGGATATCCAGTTCTCCCAGCACCATTTATTGAATAGGAAGTCTTTCTCCCAGTGTATGAAATTTGCCTTTTTAGTTAGGCCTTTTCCTGGTTTTGGTATCAGGGTGATGTTTGCTTCATAGGATGTGTTGGGGAAGATTTCTTCCTCCTCAATTTTTTGGAATAATTTCTGAAGTATCAGAATAAGCTCTTCTTTGAAGGCTTGATAGAATTCTGATGTGAAGCAATCCAGACCAGGGCATTTTTGTTGTTGTTGTTATTATTGAAAGTTTTTTTTTTATTTTATTTTTTTTTATCTCAGTACTTGAAATTGGTCTGTTCAGGAGCTCTATTTCTTCCTGGCTAGGTCTAGGGAGAGGGTGTGATTCCAAATATTGATTCATTTCCTTCACATTGTCAAATTTCTGTGCATAGAGTTTCTGGTAGTATTCAGCGATGACCTCTTGTATCTCTGTGACATCAGTTGTTATTTCCCCTTGATCATTTCTGATCGAGGTTACTATAGATTTTACTTTTCTATTTCTAGTTAGTCTGGTCAAAGGTTTATCTATTTTATTACTTTTTCAAAAAATCAACTCCTTGTTTCATTAATTTTATGAATGATTCTTTTGTTTTTAATTTCATTGACAAACACTTAACTCAGAAGGCTGAGTAAAGCAGAGAACCCTCTATAATGTGGGAGTGCCACATCCAATCACATGAAAAAAGGCCTTGGAGAAAAGACTAAGATCCCAGGGGAAGGAGAAATTCTAGGCAATCTCTAGATTGCCTTCAGACTGAAACATTAAGTCTTGTCTGGGTAGCCAAGCAGCAGGCCTTCTCTGCAGAAAACAGACTTGCCAGCCTCCATAAAAATATGAGCCAGTGCCTTAAAGTCACTCTCTTTGTGTGTATGTGGATATAGTCTATATGTTCTCTATGTCTGAAGAGCTGTGATAATTACGCTATGTGTGGACATTTAAGTTACCTGTAGCCCCCAGAGTGTGTCATTCCACTCTTCTTCTTCATTTTTTCCTCAGAATAAATACGTTTTTAGTTTTCTTCTTTTAAACACTACATATTTGGAGCAGAGATGGAGGTGATGGTTGAGATCACATCTTCCTCAGCAGGCACCTCTGCTTTTTATCTATGTGAAATTTTTGAAGGTAGAATTTTTCAAACCAAACTTTCTCACTATTATAGGGAAAAATTATTGAAAAAACTTTAGATTTCTTCTTTTCTGCTTTTGACCCCTGAAATTTTCCTTTAAAATAATTGATATTTTTATTGTATCTAAGTTACTATAAGTGAATTAATATAATTTAATCTTTGCATCTTACATTTTCATCAATTTTTGCCATAACCATTTAGCTTATTATAGAAATAATAAGTTTCTGAAATTTTTAGTTAATATTTTATCAAAATTCCCAAAATTTATGTACCTCTTTTTAGAATATTTATAGATTATAACAACATAAGACCGCGATTTTTCTAACAAGGATAAATTCTAGAAGTTAATTTTGAGGTATTTACAAAAAAGCATAATGTCATTTTCTGTTTGACAGTAGTGATACATCACTGCAAAAATCAACCAAAATGGTCTACCCAGAGATGATACTTGGGGGGAAGAACTTCAGGCTAGGTATGATGAAAGATACAAAGTCCTGCATAGACATGGGAAGGATGGCATCTGCATTGAGGGCAGTTATAGGCCTTTACACTGAGCCTAGGGGAAGGAAGATTCCACAGCTTGCTGGAAGATTCTGGTGGGCTAGGGTCTATCAGCAGAACATTTTGGGGTAGGGCCAGTTAAGCCTTTTATTCTAGTGGTAGGGGGTTCATCTAGGATCACTTTAGGCCCCCAATATTCCCAACTCTTGTTAGAAGAGGTAATGGTCTTCTTGTTTGGGCCTTTTGAGTAACTATCTCTGGAGAAGTCTTAAAGTGGGAGATGCAATTTTAAAAAGTTTTCTGCTTTGGGGCTGTTGTCAGTTCTGTTTTCTTTCTTTCTCTAACCTTTTTACATCTTGCGTATTAAAAGACTATGAAGGCTGGGTATAAAAGCTCTGCTGTGTGTTCTGAGGCCCTTTTCATGTGTTTGTAGTTTATATTGAGTACAGAGGCTGACTGCAAGATGAGACATATTGTTAATATAGTTGGTCTCTTCCTGGTATTAAGATTTAAGTTAGTAAAGAGTTGAGCCTTTAGACAGAAAAAAAGGGCTTGATTTTTATCCTGGCTTTGAAAGATTTACTATGACTTTTGACCATTAAGATATTCTAGAGGGGAAGTTGGTATGTAGTAGGTAAGAGAGTGTAGTGAGGTTAGACTTTTTCCGAGGTTGGTGGGTGGAGGGAAGCTGGAGTTCATAGGGAGCTTGGGTTGAAGAGGAGCAAGGTGGTGGCTAGGCCTGTGAGCATCATTGCCTTCAAGGTTGTCTCACCCTGCCCTGCCCCAGCCCTGCTGTGCCTATGCTATTTCGGCTGCAGCCTGGGGAACACCCATGGCCTCTCATGCCACTGCAGCCATCGCCTTATCTGCAGCCCCAGGTGAGCCAGGGGGAGGGCATGTGGCTCTTGGGTGAGGGAGGAAGCATAATAAGTCACAGCAGGAGCATGAGGGGATGGCAGGATGAGGAATGGGGGAGGGTCTTGATGCTCCAGGGATGGTTGAAGGGGTGGGAGGAGTGGTAAGTGCTCAAGGGATCCATGAAGGAGGAAAGATAGGAGGAAGATTGGGGAATATGGAAGGGGAAGTGTTCAAGTAATGAGTATATGGTGAATTTAGTGCAGTTTGCATGGGGAGGGCAAAAGTGGAGGGGTGAAAAGGTCTGAATATAGGAGATTTTATTCCACTGCCTTGGTTTTTTTTGAAGAAATTATTTAAGTCTTTTAAGATATTGAAATTAAAGGTCTCGTTTTTCAATTTGTATTGAGGTTAAAGCAGACACCCCTGGGATGTCTCTTTTGAGGGGGCAGAAAGGTCAGCTCCCTTGTCTCAGATGTCCTTTCCCTACCTGGGTGGAAAACAGGGCATCTCCTGATTCCCAGGACTAAATATATGGGTAAGAGAAGAAGATTCTGAGACAGTCCCAGAGATTTGAGGTCTGTGAGACCATGGAAGAGGGCCCAGTGCTAGGACTGAAACAAAAAAATGAAAAAAGACAGAGAAAGTCAGATTTCCCCTCTTTTTCTCGAGACTTAAGGTCCCTAGGACCTCAGAAGCCTAAACCAAGGCCCAGCACTGTGACTGAAGTGGAAAAAAGAAGGGAAAATCTCTGGTGAGGCATCAAAAAATGCAGAAAAAACTAGGGGGATGTGAGAACATAGAGGCATGGAGAGCCAAGGAGCAAATTGAGGGAGGTTCTGTTTAGAGGTGTTTAGGAGCCTACACATCTTTAAATGGCAGTGCGGTAAAATCTTCTAGGATTTTCTGACAGGCAGGTAGAAAGAGTTGGGTCTGGGCATGACTAAGACCAGGATCTGAGTAAAATGGTTGGCTAGGGATGAGGCCAGTCAGCTGCCTGTCCTGTGTCCTCTGTCCTCTCTCTATAATCAACACGGTAAGTTTTATTATCAATCTAAAAAGATATCACAAATATTTCAGGTATACTTAATTGCATTTTAAGTAAACATTTTATGTCCTGAAGGTACTTCTACATTCATTAGAGGCTTTCAAGTTTTATAATCTTTGCTATTCTAGCAGATGTGCACATTATATCTTACATTTCCTTTAGGCAAGCAAGGATAAAGACTTTTAAAATGTAATGATTTTTAGAGACAAATGTTCCATGATACGTGTATAACATTACTCTATTGAATTCAATCAGGATTTGCATTATGCTGAAAAGCTATATCCTATTTAAAGATTTCTTTTCTTTCTTTCTTTTTTTTTTTTTTTTGTTGCAATTTTTGACTGGGGTCAGGTTTGAACCCACCGCCTCCAATAAATGGGGCTGGCGTCTTACTTCTTGAGCCATAGGGAGCCTCCCCTATTTAAAGAATTTTTAATTTTTCTCAGTCCTTATGTTAAATATTATTATTGTCATTAAATTTAGCCTTTTAATTCTGTGAAGGCAAAAGTGGAAACCTAATATACACATGTATATGTAAGAAAAATAAAAAAGAATTTTAATTACAAGGTCTGAACTAGATTGAAAATAGACTAAGGGACTTAATTATCTACAGTTGACAATTGGTCCAGACATATGTAATGATACATAATTGCAAAACCAACCAAAATAGTTTAATTTGAAAAACCATGATATGTTATCCGAAAGGTGGAATGGCAGTGTACCCAGAGAAGAGACCAGGAGCAGAGACATTCAGGCCAGGTTTATTGAAAGGGGATAGTGACCTGCTGAGGCAGGGCAAAGATGGCATCTCCACTGAGGGCAGTTGGAGGCTGCTTTTTATATGGGACATGGAGGGAGGGAAGGAACATTCCCATCCCAGCTTTCTGGAAGGTTCTATTGAGCTAGGGTTTTTCCAGTGGAACTCTAAGGGTGGGGTCAGGTAGGCCTTTTGTTCTCTGAGGAAAGAGGAAGGGAAGGAGGAGGAGAAGAAGACAGAAGAGGGAGAAAGGTTCATGTGGGGCCACATTAGGCCCCCAACATTATCTAGGATTATAACATGTTATTAGATAAAAATACATTGCCAAAACATTTTCCCATTTAAAATTCTTAGTCTATTTCATTTTCCTGAAAAATTCTCAAAATAGATTCATTAAACTGACTCTAGCATAGTGGCTACTATTTGCAGTTTCCCAACTTACAGTTAATGTTACTGCGACATAAAGTTTTATTGGTTTATTATTTTTATTATATGGAAAAAATTTAAGTCTACACTACTAATAATGTCATTTTCAAGCACTTGTATCCTATACATGTTCTTCAGGGGAAAATAAAAAATGGGTTTATAAATTCATGCCATGAAAATTATGGTAGGCCCATAGGTGAGTCTTTGAATGTCTGATAGAATGAAAGCAATGGAAAATATTGAAACATGTTTTTCTATCTATACGATAATTTTGCTGGGGTTTTTCTTCCCTGCAGTACAAAACAAGATCACTAGCATGTTGCTCCTGGCTGTATATTCAGTGAATAAGACAGACTGTCCCTTGGCATTCATGTGTCCTCAAAACATGACCATTGCTATGTATATCATAGGCCACCACAAGTATTTATTATGTTTCTTTTCCAGTGAAGTCCACAGACCCCAAAATGATCAATTGTCAAAATGTGTACTATGGACTCAGAGCCTGTAGCACAGTGGTTATGGCACCCGCCACATACACCAAGGCTGGCAGGTTCCAACCCAGCCCCGGCCTGCTAACCAACAATGAGTACTACAAAAAAAAAAAAATAGTGGGGCATTGTGGCAGACGCCTGTAGTCCCAACTACTTGTGAGACTGAGGCAAGAGAATTGCTTAAGCCCAAGAGTTTGAGGTTGCTATGAGCTGTAATGTCACAGCACTCTTCTGAGGGTGACATAGTGAGACTCTGTTAAAAAAAAAAAAAAGTATACTGTGATATTCCCACTTCATCAATGTTTCCTTCTATATTAATAATCACAATATGCAATACACAAGCAGATTCTTTTTCTCCCATATGAAAGACAATACATAATACAAAAATCACCTTCTGACCTGACATCCACTTCCACTCTGGTCTTAATATTCTGCAACCTTTTGCAATAAAAAGCTTTAGAAGAAGTTTATATGCTCACTATCTCCAATTATTCTTCATTCATTTTCTTTTGAACATACTCCAACAGACTTTGCCTTTACAATTCCACTCAGCTTGTACTTATCAATGTCATGAAATAGTTCATCTTTGCTAAACCCAATAATCTGTTCTCTGGTCTCATCTCATTTTACTTATCAGTAACATTTATATCTATGGTCTCCTTTGACTTTGCTTAGTATAGTTATATATACATATATATATATACACACACAGAGAGATTTTTAATTGCACACCAAATTTATGGACACCTGCATATATATATATATGTGTGTGTGTGTGTGTGTGAAGACAGTGTTCATCTTCTTTGCTGTTTACCATTCATTTTTCTGATTCTCCTCTTCCTGCCTGATAATCTTATCCTGTTAAATGCTGTCTATGCAGCAACGACAGCATCTTCAGTTGGGACGACTCTCTGGATCTAAAACTTATACATACAGCTGTTAAGAGCAGGAAATTCAAAGATGGATAAAGATATGAGCTTATCTTTTAAAACACTTAATTTGATAGAAGAAACAGGTACTTTGCCAGATTATTTTTTTTAAAAGTCTGAATTATATAAAAATCTTAAAATAACACAACATGACATATGCAAATATAAAAAGTAGGAATGTTGACAGAGGGAGAGAACTGCAGCATGGGGAAGGATGCTGCCAAAGAATCCTCTTAAAATTTTCTATTGAATATTGTTCCACATAATTATAATTAAAACTGAAAGTCTAGCATATGGTACAATCATTGATCTAGTATGTATATAGCAGCATAATTTTCCATTGTGGAGAAATACACTTTTTGAATCTTATTGAGGGCTGGTAAATTGACCATATAGTGATATATTACCTGTTAAATCCTATTTTTCCTATGGTCTCTTTTTCTCTTTCTGATATTTTTATCATATCATGGAAGAATCTTATACATCTTAGATGTCTTATATGCCATCTATGTTATTTAAGGATATTTCTACAAGCACAGGTACACATGTGCTCTGTACATACGCAGCTATGACCAAGTAAACCTGTAAGAATGATGGTGGAAGAACAACAATGAGAGTTAAAGATTTTGTATCATTATCATTTTCTATTCCTCTTATTTCAATAATTCTATTAGATGCATATTTAAAGCAATTTTGCATTACAGAATTGCTTTATGAAACAAACATCCACTTTTGTGGGCAGACCCAGAGAGCAGCTGTCACATAATCATACTTCAGGATTTTCAGTACAGCACGGCAATTATAAAGCAGGACACTCTGTCTAATATCTTTGCCATGTAATCAGTTTCCATGGTTGTTTTGGACAAAATTACGTGCATTAAAATTTTGTAGGAAAAACATCTTTATTGAGCAGGAAATTATTTTTAAATGGATTTGCATTAAGTAAAACAATTTTTTATAATCATAATGCTGTTTTTGAAAGGATACTGCAAATTAGTTTTGCTTGAAAAAGACTATCACAATTATTTCAGAAGTAAATGTAAGGTAAAAGTCTTTTTTTTATGCGAAATAAATACTAGCTTTCTCAAAATTCCAATTTCTAAAAATTTCTGAGAAGTCATTGATGGGACAATAACGTCATTGAATGAAGGTCTGTGTAAATACTGAAAAGCTGCAGTATAAAAGTCAGCAGATAGTCATTTTTTATATATTTGTGCTTAATATCTATATAGAATTTACTATGTGCTGTATAAATATTAACTCATTTAATCTTAATATTAATACTGTTGCCAGAATTTCTCTCTGCTAGTAGTTGATCTCAGAGATTCAAAGAACAAACCCACAGACCACGGGTATAAGTGACAGGAGAGTTTATTGTCAGAAAAAAGAATAGAGAACTTAAGACATGTACCAGAACCTTCAGAAGTGGAGAGAGAGACCAGAGTGGGAAGCCCCCCATGTCTTCAGTCTAGGGAAATATTTTTCAACCTTCTTTATCTCACAGTCTTGCCTGAATTTCTTTCTATGCCAAGTCCTTGGTGTCAGAGTATGAAAAATGGAATCAGAGATCATGATGGTAAGTGACAACCAAGAGTTTATTGACAGGGAAAAGACTGTTAAGCATGATAAGCAAAAGAGGAGGAAATGAAAGAAGGGGAACAGAGTCTTTGGCAGTGGAGTGGGGGAACTCAAGTGGGAAGCCCCTTCTATCTTCAGTTAGGAGTGTAAATGCTGGGGGTTTTTTTGCTGGGAGTTTTGGGAAGTATGCCACAATTTGCCACAGGTCTGTGGGTAGAAAATAATCTTAAAATTAGCACAGGAATGGGATCCTTGCAGTTCTTCCCTCAGGCAAAGAATTAGGATGTGTTTTCCCTACTCTAGACCTTGCTTGATTGCAGTCTGGAAAAAGCCCAGTTGTGTCGAGAGATGGGGGTCTGTGGTGACACTGATTTTTGAGATCACCCAGGCCTATATAATTGGGGTCCCTGTCCAGCCTTTAATGGAAGAACCCAGTATTAATGCTATGAAAATGTTATAATTATTTTCATTTTATAGATCAGACAATTGAAGCACAGAGGTTAAGTAATTTGCCAAAGGATGCACAGTCAGTACATGGCAGACCTGAAACTTGAAATTATGTATTATGATTCCAGAGTCTGCTCTCAAGTAGGGATTTGTTACCTGAGTACTAAGATAAATTTGAAAAGAAAGTCTGAGAGCCTATCATTGTTAGCTTATATAATCAAAAACTTTTCTACATAATGCAGAGTAAATTGTGAAGAATGAAATGAAAAAAAGAGAGTGAACATGATTAATGAAACTTGAATGATTAAAAATGGAAATAGTGTGGGAAGAGGTTATTACACAGAAATTTAAAAAACTATTCAATGATCACAAAATAAAATAACCTTATTTTATTTTATAGATTATACCAGGCTGATTCTTTATCAGCTGAAAGCAAATATATACACACACATGTACATATATTACATTTTTGAAAATATTACTCACTCATATCCTTTTTCCTATTTGTAATAGTAATCTGAACTAAATAAAAATAAATACATCTTAGAAAGTATAGCATTATATTAAAAGACCTCTTTATGTGTCATAAAACTAAGCATATGCTAAAGATAAAAAATATATCTTGGAAATAATCTTTTTACCAGATATTTTTTTCTCCAATTAATCTCTTTCCTTTAAAAATAAAAGAAAATCTATTCTAAAAGTGATATATTTTAAAATATGTTACATTTTTTAAGGTAAATTTAATTAGCAAGTCTTGTAGTATTATTAATTTTTCTTTCTTAAATTTGGAACGCAAAATAACTTGTTTATGTTTAAGAACTAACATATATTTGAAATATGCTAATTTTACCTAAATGATGACATGACTAAATTTACAAAAGTTAAAAAAAGAAAGCCAAAATCTGAAGCTTGCATCCTTGCCAAGTTTAATTTCATCCTTCTTCTAATTTATTGTTTTATGTTTTTTAATACCTCAGTAAACAGTAAACTTAGGATGGTTAGAGTGAAAAATTTAAAAATGATTTATTGATCAAACAATTTATTTGTCCACATATAATAAGCATGCTATGGCAGTTAATTTTATGTGTCAATGAAATCGGACCATGGTGGGCCAGATACTTGGTCAAACATTACTTTCCATGTTTCTGTGAGGGTGTTTTGGATGAGTTTAACATTTAAACCAATAGATTGAGTAAAGTAGATTGTACTCCTTAAGGTGTGTGGGCTTCACTGAATGAGTAGGTCTGACTAGCACAAATGGCTGACCAACTCCAGAGTAAGAAGAAATTCCCCTTGCCTGACTGCTTTTGAGTTGAAATATCAGTTTTTCCTACCTTTAGACTACAACTGAAACCAGATTTTGGGGGAAAGAGCTCAAGGGAAAAACCTTAATGCTGCAATATTATATCCTACAAAAATATCCTTCAAATATGAAGGAGAAATAAAGAATTTTCTAGCAAGCAAAAGCTGAGGAATTTTATTAGCACCAGAAAGGCATAAACGAAATTATTCTTATTGCTGACGATATGATCGTAATGTTGAGAAACCTAAAGATACTGCAAAAAACAATAAGAACTAAGTAGCAAATTCGGTAAGTTGTGGATACAGAACCAACATACAAAGATAAATAGCATCTCTGTCTGCCAACAAAAAACAATATGAAAGACACAGTGAAAGTAATCTCATTTACAATAGCTACAAATAAAATAAAATACCTAAGAATAAACTTAATCAAAGAAATGAAATGAAGGAGGTGGAGCAAGATGGAGAACCAGAAGGATCACTCAGCTAAGCTCTCCTAGAATGACTGGGGAAAAAAGAGAGAACTAAGCCATATGTGGGATGGGGACCTTACCCAGAGTCATTGCCCAGGGAGCACACCAAGGAGGTGGTGAGCTGGATACAACATATGATCCAGAGCAGTGGAAATCTGATGAATTTCCCAAGTGATTGCAACTGGCTAGGATTGGCTGGCTCCCAACAGAGGTCTGGGATAGGAGGAAGGCTTTCTAGAGTTTTCAGTTGTTGGGGGAAACTGTGCAGTGAGTGGAACTCTAGGAAGAATGGGTGGACTTGAACAGTATACAGCAACCAGAGTTCAATGCTGGTTGGAGTGGATTTGCCATAGGTTTTGTGGCTGGTGAGGCAGCCATACTGAGGAGGTCTTGGTGGCCAGGGGGCTGCCACTGTGGGAAGGTTGGGGGAAGGTCTTAGCAGAGGCCTAAAGCACAGCCATTTTAATTCCACCTACTGAGATCAAAACTCCACTATTGGGACAGGCTGAGGGACTCTCATATCCTGTAGGGAGCCAGATCCCACATGACCTGAAAATGTTTCCAGTGCTCAGCAGTGATGAGGTAATGAGGAAAAGAAAGAAAGAAAGACAATAGAAACAGAGTTGAATTTACAGGGTGGACCCAGGAGGTCAATGTCCTTCATGTAAGTGACAGTGAAGACTTCGAAATCTGGGTGCACTCAGTTTCTCTTGATTAGTTAATGGGTGTTTGAAACAACAACATACATTTTATCTGTGGTTTCTCCTGCCCTAATCTAGATTACCCACCCAATAATCTTTAGCTATTTTTATTACATTTACTTCTTAAGATACTTATCAATCACAAACAGGATTACAGAAAACAAAGGAAATGGGAGCATGGACTTTGGAGCTAGATGCCACCCAGTTAATCCTTTGTTTTCTGTTGGGAAGATTAATTGATGCTTTACTCAACTTCAGGATCTGGGAGGAACAAAGATGAATCCTCTTATCTCACACCCATAAGAACTAATTTTTCTTGCTCAGAAAAAGTCAGTGGCATGTGTTGCTCCAAAATAGCTCCCCAAGCCCTTTCAGGCCTGCAGCCAGGCCCTTGTGGACCTTTTTCCTGGGGTCCTTTCTGACTCCAGCTAGGCTGTTGCAGATCTTTTCCTGAAGTACTTTGATGTTCATGCCAAGCTGTCTCCTGAAGCCCCCAGTATACTGTATTCTTTTTGGAGGCTCATATCCTCGTCCATTTTCCAGCATACCTGATGCTAATCACACAACCTTTTGTCTAATTATTCCATTATTATATCTATCTAACACTATTCCCATAATCCTAATTTCCCTAATGTTCACCCTTAGCACCCCATGGGAACTGGAGTCAGGGACACCGAGAGACCTGACTGTGAGCTTTAAGATCTCACGAGATTCTTGTGAGCTTTAAGATCCAAACTCCACAGGGTCTGAATGCTGAGTAAACAATCAGGAGATTACCAAAGGCAACTAAGTCTGCAATAAGAACCATAGAGATTGCTGGCTGTACTCTGTGTCTCCTAAAAAACCCACAGTGCCACCTCATGACACATTGCAGCACACTGCCATCAAGAGCAAGGACTTCTGTTTGAAACAAAAGAGGCAGTGAAGCATAAAAAGAACAAGGAGATGAACAAGAAGAAAGAATACATGAGTAGGAACCAACAGAAAAATTCAGGCAACGTGACAAACCAAAACAGGGGAACTCCCCCAAGGGACTGTGAGGCAGCTACTACAGAAGTCTCCACCTATAAAGAATTAATGAACTTTACTAAAAGGTGAAAGATTTATATAAACTGAAGAGAAAGCAGAGTATGGGAAAATAGTTCTTCATTTTGTATGGAATCAGAAAAAAAAAAAAAAAGCCTGTACAGCCAAGGTAATTCTTACTAATGAAAACATAGCTGGGGATATTACCCTACCAGACTTCAGGCTATGTTAGAAGTTCACAGTAATCAAAATAACACGGTATTGGCACAAAAATAGAGACATAGACATATGAGACAGAATAGAAAACCATGAGATAAAACCAGTCTCTACTTGCCATCTGATCTTTGGTAAACCAAACAAAACATACAGTGGGGAAAAGAATCCCAATTTAATAAATGGTGCTGGGAGAACTGGATAACAACATGTAAAAGACTGAAACTGGACCCACAACTTTCACCACTTACAAATGGATAAGTGATGGATAAAAGATTTAAATCTAAGACACCAAATGATAAAAATCTTAGAAGAAACTGTAGGGAAAATTCTTGGTGATGTTGGACTGGTGAAAGGTTTTATAATAAGACTTCAGCAGCTGTTGCAACAACAGCAAAAGTTAACAAATGGGACTTCGTTAATTTGAAAAGTTTCTGCAAAGCTAAGAACAAAACAAGTAAAGCCAAAAGACAGGCTTCAAAGTGGAAAAAGATATTTGCTGGGTATCAAGCTAAGAAAAAGGGTTGATAACTAGAATCTACAGAGATATCAAATTAATTAACAACAACAAAAAAAGAGGAATCAATCCCATTTACCACTGGGTAAGAGACAGGAACAGAGCCTTCTCTTATGAAGAGAGATGAATGGCTAAGAAATATTTGAAAAAATGCTCATCATCCCTAATCATCAGAGAAATGCAAATCAAAACTACCTTGAGATATCACATAACCCCAGTGAGAATAGCATACGTTAAAAAGTCTCAAATCTGCAGATGCTGGTGTGGGTGTGGAGAGAAGAAAACACTTTTACACTCCTGGCGGGACTGTGAACTAATATAACCTTTTTATAGGAAGTATGGAGAATCCTCAAAGATTTCAGATTAGACCACCTATTTGATCCTGCAATCCCATTACTAGGCATCTACCCAGAAGAAAAAAATTCCTTTTATCCTAAGGACATTTGCACTAGACTGTTTATTACAACTGAATTTGCAATCTCCAAAATGTGGAAATAGCCAAAATGCCTACCAATCTAGAAATGGATTAACAAGCTTTGGCATATGTATATCATGGAATATTATTCAGCCATTAAAAAGATGGAGACTTCACATCTTTTGTGTTAACCTGGGTTGAGCTGGAACACATTCCTCCTAGTAAAATATCACAAGAATGGAGAAGCCAGAATCCAATGTACTCAATTCTAATATGAAGCCAGTAGATGGGCTAACGCATACCCTCATAAGAAAAAAAATCAAATCAATTCAAGGTTCAGGGCAGGGTAAAGAGGTAAAGGAGACAGGAGGGGGGGCATGTGGGTTACGGTGTATGGCACACCTCTTGGAAGCAAGTCACAGTTATAAGAGGGATTTTACCTACCAAATGCAATCAATGCAACCTAATTCTTTTACCGTCAATGAATGAAATGAAATGAACATTAATAATTCAGATGCCCATCAGCCTCTAAAAACACATAGTACAGCTGTAAGTCTCCAAGTCAGGGGAAAAAGGCTGTTGGAGAATGAACTTTATAATTCCCCTTGGGTCCAAAAGAAAGGAACTGGAGGGAATGTTAGAAAGCTTCTGAATCCATTCTGTATCCACTATTTTTCTTTGGTTGACGGCCAAGCAAATACAGGTAGCATCCAGAGTTCCTGGGCTCCTCAGCAATGGTTTTGACCCCATGGCACTGGAGGGCCTTCTGAAAACGTATTCTCTCAATTCTTACTATCTACTCATGTCTCCTACTCCTAAGCCTCTTTTACTTATCTCTACAGACCCCTGCTGCTCTGTCTTTTCTTGTGGTTTGCATGCTTTGTTTGAATGTTGTTAAAGGATTGCTTTGTGCATTTAAGTCAAGTTTGTACCAGCTCTTTCTGTTATATTTCAGATGTTATAAGGGTATTTCAAAAGAAATATATACTATTCATTGCCTTTTTCTCTAAAATTTTATTAAATTTGTTCTTTGACAAATTTGTTAGAGTCTGAATTGTGTTAATGGCTAGAAAGATGAGAGACCATTTTCTCTTCAGCCCTGATGAAAAAGGGGAAAATGATTCCCCTTCAGGGAACATTGAAGGGCTTCCTTGGGTGACCAAGAACTTCACAGTGTATCCAGGGGCAACTCCTTGAGGTGAGAGTGGCCCTATAAGGTATTCTCCCAGAAATTAATTAAAAGATAGCTTGTCCAGGAAATGGATATGAGAGCTGATCACTCAATGTTTTGAAGTTTTAAACTTCCAGAAAGAAAAACATTTGAGACATTTGAGAGGACAGAACTGGCTTATTGGGTAATGCCCCAAGAAGCTAAGCATCACATTTCAATCCATCCATATTCTAAACTCTAGACTACAGAGTTAAAAAAAAAAAAGAGAGAAAAAGAAATAAACTTTAAAAATGAAAAAAAGGAAAGGAAAAATATCCTGGATGCCCTATTGTCTTTTCTGGTCTATTGGTGTAAATAGAAAAGTTCAAAGCTATGCCAGATTTTTAAAAACTTCAGCCTATTTTTTTTTTTTTTTTGGTCTATTAGTTTAGATGGGGGGATTCAAAACCATTCTAGCTTTCTCTAAGACTTCAGTTAGTTGTAACTAATTCCAATGTAAATTTTTTTTTTTGGCTGGGGCTGGGTTTGAACCCGCCACCTTAGGCATATAGGGCCCTCACTATCCTTTTGAGCCACAGGTGCCACCCAATGTAAAAATTTTAAAATATCTCTCAAACCTATTTCTTTCTCTCAACTCTGGTTTTTTACTGAGTTTGACTATTCCTGCCTTGCTAACTTTTCAGAAAGAGAGGATAGAAAAGAGCATTTTAGACCTGCTCATGATAAAAAAGCCTATTTATTTTCCTTTATAACTGGGAATTTTGAAGAAGCATGTAAATATTACATGAATGAGCACTGCCTGGCTATTTTTCTCCAGGGTCAGCTTCATCCCCACTTTGATTGACAAGTATATACTCATTGGCAGGTGCAAAAAGGAGCAGAACTTTCAGCAGGTGGGACCAGGTCCCTAGTTATCGGATTTTTTGGTTTGTGCTAGCTTCAAGCAATAAGCATAGGAGAGCCTGTGGGTAACAAAGCACTACACTGGTAATCATGGCTAAATCCAGGTAAGCGCATATGCTGGGCTGGGGAGGCCAGACTCCTCAGGAATTCTTCCCCAAGCATCAGAAGGAGGCTTCCTTTTGTTTGGCTGGAAGGCTTCCTAAAGATGGTGAGAGGATACTTTGACAACCCAGGAACACAAAGGGAGAGGTTGATTAAGATGCTGGATGTTTGGTTTTTTTCCCTCAGCTGGGTAACATGTTCTCTCTCTAAGAGAACACTAGGTAACATGTTCTTTCATCAAAAGAACACTTCACTGGGCTGTATTCTGAAGCACTGAAACATATTTCATCCCCAGATACTGGGAAAAGAATGTATGATTTTCTTGTGCACCTTGGCTTGGCCTCAGTATTGACTCTCCAAGGGTGAACACTGGCCATCAGAGGGCACTGTAAATTATGACCCCATTTTTCAGTTAGATCTTTTCTGTAAACAAGAAGGAAAGAGGTCTGAAGTGCCCTATGTTTTCTTTTTCCTTGGAGACAACCCCCAACTGTGTAAAACCCGTCAGATAAATCCCGCTGTCCTGGCTGCAGTGATTTCCCCAAGTGGACAAAGATTCCCAGGAAAGATGCTGTCATCACCTAATTCAAACCTGCCATTTACTTCTCCCACACTTTCTTCCATGTCTTTAGAAAACTCCAAGTAGGAGTCTGTTCCAGGAGTCCCTTCAACTTCCATTGGGACCCCAGAAAGCAACTGCATCTTTCTTTGTGTCCCTTGGTTGAGACTACAGGAGAATGGGAAAATATGCGAATATTTGCTCCATTTTCTCTGGCTGATTTAAAACAAATCAAGGTTGATTTAGGAAAATTTTTTTATGACCCAGATAAGTACATAGATATTATCCAAAGATTAGGACAAAACTTTAACTGCTCTTGGAGATATGTAATACTACTACTAGACCAAACTTTAAGCTAGAAGAAAGAAGTCTTAGATGAGGCTAGAAAGTGGGGTGAATTGTGATTCATGTCCGATACTGATAGCACTATGTTCTCTGAATAAAGGGACAGATACCCCATTGGAAGACAAGCAATTCCCTTTGAGGATCCTGAATGGAACCCTGAGAAACAAATGATTGGTGGTGTAAATGTTTTTCTAACATGTATCCTGGAAAGTTTACAATGATATAAGAAAAGCCTATGAATTATTCTAAGTTGTCTATTATTTACCAGTAGTAAAATCAAAGTCCCTCCGTCTTTTTTAAACAGCTTAGGGGAGGTGGTGAGAAAACATACTCAGTTGACACCTGAATCCTTAGATAGCCAAACTATTTTATTATTATTATTATTTTTTAAGAGACGGAGTCTCACTTTGTCGCCTTTGGTAGAGTGCTGTGGCATCATACCTCACAGCAACCTCCAGCTCTTGGGCTTAGGTGATTCTCTTGCCTCAGCCTCCCAAGTAGTTGGGACTACAGGCACCCGTCACAACGCCTGGCTATTCTTTTGTTGCAGTTTGCTTGGGGCCATGTTTGAACCTACCACCCTCTGTATATGGGGCCCTACTCACTGAGCCACAGGTGCCACCCAAGGGTCAAACTATTTTAAAACATAAATTTATCATTTAAGCAGCTCCAGGAATTAAGGGAAAAACTCCATAAATTGGCTCTAGGCCCCACCTGGAAAACTTCTTAAAATGGCCCCAGCTGTCTTCTATAATCTAGATCAGGAGGAAGAAGAGAAGAAAGAACAAAGGGATAAAAAATGATGGCTCCAGTAATAGCACTACAGCAAGCAGAAACCATTCAGGAGCAGAGAGAAGCCAGAAGAACTAAGAATAAGTGTTTCTAATGTGATGAGACTGACTAAGAAAATTTGCTCCAAGTATCACTGCCTTCCAGGCAAGCCATTGCATCCCTGTCCAGAATGCTACGGTGACTGGTGGAGGGCACTCCAGAGATGAAGTCTCCTGAACTGGACTGAGGGAGCTTAGGGCAGTTACTCATGGCTGCAGCATATTTCATCACCCCTCATGAGCCCCGGCTTACCCTCACCACAGAGACCATGAATCTAGAATTTCTCCTGCACACTAAAGTCACCTTTTCTGTACCCCTCTCTAACCCTGGTTTTCTGTCCCCCAAATCTCTAAGTGTATATGGGGTGTCTGGAAAGACATTTACCAAATTTTTCTCTCACCTTTAAGCTGTAAGTAGAGAAAACTGTTCTCTCACACCTTCCTAATCATGCCTAAAAGTCCTGTTCCCCTTTTAGCAAACGACATACTAACTAAAGTGGTAAAAATCATTTATAACCCATGTTATGCTTTCTCTTATTAGAAACAGAAATTAACTTAGAAGCATGGACTACTGAGAAAGAAGTGGAAAGAGAAAAATATGCCCAATGAGTCTAAATTAATTTTAAAATACCACCATCTAGCCTCCCAGGTATACAAAGACCAAGTAAATATCCAGATTAAGAGTGTCAAATGGATTTTATTCATGAGTAAAATCCTAAAACCCACCACTTCCTATGAAAGTGGATCATAAAATGAATCAACCACAGTATATATAACACTTGGTGAGCCTAAAAATAATTTGAGGTTATTATTAAGAAACCAGCAAGAAAGTGTTAATGTAGTTTTCTTTTAAAATCATTGGCATTATTTCCAACCTGACTTGAATGAGATTATAATTAACTCCCTCATCTCTTTCTTCTATTCTTGCCTTTTAATATGCTTATCAGATTTGTGTCTTCCAGAGATGATGTCATCAGGCCACAAACAATAAAAATAGCTCCAGTCCAAGACCTGATTCTATTGCAGACCCCTGGATTTCCCTCCTCCAAAGAAACCCTGACTGTCCCCTTTATCATTGTCAGATCCAACAGGAAGCACATAGACTGAGCCGACACCTATTTTGCCTTAATAGTAATTAAGGTTTCTACTCAGAGAATTGACAGTGTTTCCCTCATTTATGTCTGGACAAAGACCCCTATTTTCTAGGCCCCCCGAAAAATTTTTTTTCTTTCCAAACTACACTCTCTGAATGTAAGTAAGACAGGAGAAAAAGCAGTTTTTTCAGTATTTCGTGTAAGCTAAGCCCCTTCTGGAGTGTAACTCCTGTCATTTTTTCCCAGAGGTGAAAGAACTGCATTCATTTGTTAATATACACATTTGTTTGATAATCAACATTGAAGTCTGTCAAGTCCCAGCCAAAAGTAATTCTCAAGATCTCCCTATTTACAAAACAGTATAAAAAACCTAGACCAAAAAAAAAATCCACATGGGGATTTCCCTCTTGGTTCTCTCCTCTTCTGCCAGAGGCTCTAGTGCCTTTCCTTCCTTCCTTATTCCTTTCTATCTAATAAATTCTATCTTATCACTGATCTGAGGTCCATGGGTTCATTCTTCAAATCTCTGAGACAAGAACCTACTGCAGAAAGTATTCTGGAAAGAATAGCACAACAAATTATAATCAATAAAAATTAGGATATATTTTAAAATAACTAAAAGAGTGTAATTGGCATGTTTCTAACATAATGAAATGTTAAATGCCTCAGGTGCCACTTACCCTGATTTGATTAATTTACACTGTATGCCTGTATCAAAACATCACGTTTTTGATAAAGATATACAATTATTATGTAGCCATAATAATTTAAAATGAAAAATGAAAAAAAAAGAGAAGTCAATGATGGTATTTTATAGTGTTGAAGCATGAGTCAAGTTTGGACTCTGAAAGACCTCAAATCAATATTTCAATGAGCATGGATCCCTTAAGGCTTTTTGATCATAAGCAAGAGAAAACAATTTCATCCTAATTCAGAAAACATTTTTTAAATTTTTATGTAATCCAGTGCTGTCATATGTAAGCACCCTACTTTACAGTATTTCTCCTGATATTTGAATTATTCTACAATACCATATAAAATTCCCTTCAGTTAACTTAAAAGATTCAGAGACAAGATTGCTAACTAATTGCTCTAAAAATACAAGATGCAATCATAGAAAGTTACTTCCTAACTCAGTATTTACACCACAATCTCAAAGCTGATTAGTTACCTATCTTAGTGTGGATAAATAATCCAAATACCCCACATTTCTCAGAGGATCTATTGCTTGTTTGCATTGGTGAAGTGATTTCTTTTAAAGAAATGTTCTTATTTGATTGCAAGCAAAGGAAACAAATTTTGACCAAACTGAGAAAAAAAATAATATTTAATAGGAATCTAGGTATTTCACAAGTAATAATTTAATGAATTTGGTCATGAAAGACAGATATCATAGCAGCGCTGGTGACCTCGCTCAAGGGTCAGAAAACTTTTCCTCATGGGGCCTGGTAGTAAATATTTTAGGCTTGTGGGTATTTGATTTCTGCCACTGTAGTGTGAAATCAGCCATATGCAATATGTAAACCGGTAAGCACAGCTATGTTCCAAGAAAACTATTTACAAAAATGGAAAAGTACTGCTAGTTTGCTGAAACCTATTCTACATGATAGCAATCAATAAACGTGTTCTTAATTTTCTTTGTGTCATTCTGTCCAAGATTTTTAATTACATAAGAAACACTAATTGGACTGAGCATTTGCTTCCTTTCTGGAACTAAACTGAGAGTTTAATTGGCTATACCCTCAGCAGGGCATAGACTGGAGTAAGGGTAGTGGAAATTATGTGGTGTTTTTAGTGGAAGAAGGAACGGATACTGAGATCATATTTTGATTTATATAATTCTACTACAGAGAATGCACATTATTTTCCATTCTTAATGAAATAAGTGATGTAAAAGACTGAACATCCAAAATTCAAATTTTCAACAATTCATAAATGAAAATGAAGATCTATAGCATGTTGCCATTGATGATGTGCCTGACAATGAAATGGATGAGAAGCAGAAGATGTTTAGATACTGAAGAAACTTTTCCAGTGGCCCAATATATTAGATCAATAAAAGAGATCACAAATATTTTAGGTATACTTAATTGCATTTTAACTAGAAAATTTTATGGTCTGAAAGTATTTTTACATTCATTAGAGGTTTTCAATTCTTATACACTGCTATTCTAGCAGGTCTACACAGAATACTTTACATTGCTTTTAGGCAAGCAAGGATGAAATCTTTAAAAATGTAATGATTTTTAGAGACAAAGGTTCTGTGATACATGCACAGCATCACTCTATTGAATTCAATCAGGATTTGCATTATCCCCCAAAGCTGTATCCTATTTAAAGAGTTTTTAATTACAAGGTCTGAACTAGATTGAAAATAGATGCATGGAACCACTAAGGAACTTAATTATCTATAGTTGACAATTGGTCCAGATGTCAGATGCATCAACCAATAGTTTTATATACAAAAATATTTTTAGTTTAAGAGACTAACTTAACTATTTCAAGCAATTCAGGCACCAAAAAATGTTTTCAGATGGCATATAGATGGGTAGCATCAAATTGTTTAAATTTTGGATAATTTGAAACATGTGTTGATAGATGAACAAATGGAATGCCAGATTTTACTATGTTAATTATCACTGATAAAAAACTAACACACAGGTATTTGGCTCCTCTTGCTTGAAGTCTATTTGAAGAAAGCTAGATTTTTCAAAGTTTGAAAAAACATGCAATGTATTTAACATTAAAAGTTTTTTCACAATTATTTACAATATTACTATATCTTGTTCTTACTGTTCATTAAGAAGATTAAATAATTAAAACTTTGACTAGAAATGTGTCTACTCTTATATATCTTATTTGGTGTCTTTAAGGTTTTATTAATCTAGCATCTTTACATATATTTGTTTATAGGATAGGAGCAGTTCACAATTCCTAAAATCAATTTCTGACTTTCAAAAGTCTAAATGCCTGATGCTACTTCCAGTAACTTTTGAGAAAATGGCATTACTTCATTCTGTCAGTACTTGTTTTAATCATTAATTCATTGATTTATTCATTCATAAATCACATGAAATAAATTTGAGTATAATATAATACCCATTCTCAAAGAATATTTAGCCTCATAAAACACTAAAATGGTGAAATCTTTTTTTTTTTTTTTTTTTTTT
>NW_003852480.1:6401906-6432948 GCF_000181295.1 Otolemur garnettii | reverse complement strand
AAAAAAAAAACAATTTAAAGGCTGAAGTGGGCTCTACACATGGGGTTGGCTTATCTGAGCCTTTTCACTAGCATGTATGTTGGTTGATACTTGCAATGGGCTGGTACCTTAGTGTGGCTTACATTTAATAACCTCTTTACATAGGGTTTTTTGATAAGTCTGAGTTTTTCTAGAAGATAGTAATTGGGATCCAACAATGAGCACCTCAAAGAATAGAACCTGACAGTAATTGAATTTTCTATTTGAACCTAGCCTTGTAAAATGTGCCATGTGACTTCTACCATATTCTACTTAACTGAGACAGTTACAAACTTATATACACACATGCATATCTTATGGAGCATGGTGGGAGGGAGAATAAATTTGACCAATAGAATGGAACCCGTATAACAATAATGGTAATGCAGTAATAATAACAACTTAAATATTAATTCAAAATGAACAGCAATCTAATTTTAAAATAAGAAAAACACAAGAATAGACAATTTGTAGAAGAGGAAATAATAAATTATTTAAAACATTTTCAAAAATGATAAGCAAAGATCAAACATGTTTTTTATTTCAAATTAATATGACAGTTCAAATTTTTTAGGTTACATTGTTTACAATTCTAAGGTAAATTTCAAGTTATAGTTGAGACTTTCATGCAGAGGGCATGCTGAACACCCTCACATTCTGCACATTAAGTGAGATCCTACCAATTGCCTTCTTTCCTTCTGCCAATTGAAACTCTCCTTCTTTTTTTTCCTCCCCCTTGCTAGACTATATTTATGTTTTATCATTCTTGTGGGCATGTAGTTGCTTATATATGGGATTCATATTAGTTTTGAGTACATTAGATTTTTTTTCCCCATTCTTGAGATACTTTACTAAAAAGAATGCATTTCACCTCCATCCAGGTAAACACTAGATGTAAAGTCTCCATCTTTTCTTATGGTTGCATAGTACTCTATGGCATACATGTGCCACAGTTTGTTAATCCATTCATGGGTTGATGAGTATTTGGGTTGTTTCCATGAGTTGGCAATTGTGAACTGAGCTGCAATAAACATTTTGGGGCAAGTGCCTTTATGGTTAAATTATTTTTGTTCTTCTGGGTAGATATCTAGTAATGGAATTGCAGGATAAAATTGAAGGTTAACTTTTAGTTCTTTAAAAATTCTCCATACTTATTTTCATAAAGGTTGTATTAGTTTGAAATCCCATCAACAGTGTAAAAGTGATTCCTTCTCTCCAAATCCATGCCAGAATCTGAAGCTTGGGGACTTTGTGATGTGAACTAGTCTCACTGGAGTTAGGTGATGTCTCAGACTGATTTTGGTTTGCATTTCTCTGATGATTAGAGATGATGAGCATTTTTTCATGTGTTTGTTGGCTGTTTGTCTGTCATCTTTAGAGAAGTCCATCACCAAGTAAATGTACCCAAGTAGTAAAGAACAAACCCTAACTTCCACAATGGCACAAGGGTAAAAGTAAGCTCTGGACTTCTGATAAATGAGATGACCAAAACTCCAACATACTTATTGATTCTCTCAATAAATGTGAATGGCTTGAATTCCTCTCTAAATAGGAACAGGCTGACTGACTATATATAAAAGCTCAAGCCCAGTATCTGTTGTCTTCAAGGTAAACACCTAACCTCAAAGGATAAAACAAGATTCAGGGTCAAGGGATATAAAACAATATTTTAGGCAAACAAAAATGAGAGAAAAAAGGGGTTGCAATCTCATTTGAAGATACTATTGGATTTAAACTAACAAAAATAAAGACAGGATACATACTACATACTGGTGAAGAGAAGCATACAAAATAAAGAAATTTTAATAATTAACTTTATGCACCCAACCTAAATGCTCCTTGATTCATAAAACAATCTCTAAATGATCTGAACAATACGCTATCTTCCTATGCCATAATAGTTGGAAATTTTAACACCAGAAACTAAACAAATAAATAATGGACTTAAAAATGACTCTAGAACAAATGGATATGCAGAACATTTCATTCTAATAAAACTGAATACACATTTTTCTCATCAGCTGATGGACCATCCTCCAAAATTGGCCATATCTTAGGACACAAGTCTAACCTCAAAAGATTGAAAAGAATAGAAGTTATTCCTTGTACCATCATGTAATAAAAGTTGAATCCAAGAGAAACAGAAATCTTCATACCCAAATAAAGTCAGGGAAACTAAATAACCTTATGTTGACCAATATAAGGCTGGGTCAAAGATGAGATTAAGAAGAAGATCATTAGATTTCTTGAACAAAACAATAATCAAAACAAGCTATCAAAACCTGCAAAGGCAGTCCTAAGAAGGAAATTTATAGCATTAGAGGCCTTCATCAAGAAAACAGAAAGAGAGCAAATCAATAACATAATAGGCCATCTCAAGTGACTGGAAAAAGAATAATAATCTAACCCCAAGCCCAGCAGAAGAAAAGAAATAACCAAAATTAGAGCAAAATGAAATGAAATTGAACACAAGAATCATTTGAAAAATCAGCAAAACAAAAAATTGGTCTTATGAAAAGATTTATAAAATCAATATACCCTTGGTCAGATTATCCAGAAAAAGAAAAATAAGAAATCAAATAACTTCAGTCAGAAACAATAAAGGAGAATAACAATAGATACCACTGAAATACAAAAGATCTTCAACAATTACTACAAATGGCTCTATGCCCAGAAATATGAAAATGTGAGGAAATGGACCCATACCTAGAATCATACCACCTTCCTAAACCCAATCAGAAAGAATTAGAAAGTTTGAATAGACCTATATCAAGCACTAAAATTGTATCAACAATACAAAATCTTCCAAAAAAGAAAAGCCTTGGGCCAGATGGTTTCACACCAGAATCCTACCAAAAGTGTTAATAGTACACTGACTCAGGTAGAATAAGGAAAACATGTGCTTTTCTCTTCTCTTGATAGGTTTATATGTTTGCAACTTGTATCTTTGTTTATTGTCACTGAAGTCACCCAGTTGACAAGTAAAAGACAAGTGACAGAAGCACCCCACATGTTCTAGAATCAAAGATCTTTTTTTCTCCAATTTACAGTTCCTCCAAAGGGTGTAGCATTCTCTAGAAAATATAACATTTTCTAGATTTTATTATAATATGCTTGATAAATTAGAGAACTATCTTTGATGTTTAATATTTCTTTTGAGCACTGAGTATTTATTAGCTCTTCATAATTGCCTTTAAATGAAAAATAAAAACTCTTAATATACTCAGTTATTGGTGTTTATAGTTTCTTATTAATACATCATTCAAATATTTAGTTCTCCTACTTTATTATCAGTCATATATTTTATAACAATTTTACTTATTTTAAAATAAATTAAAAATAAATTATCAGTTGTTGGTGTTTATAGTTTCTGATTAATACATCATTTAAATATTTAGTTCTACTTTATTATCACTCACATATTTTATAACAATTATACTTATTTTAAAATAAATTATCTAATATTTAATTTGCATTTAATGTTTTTTATAAAGTGATACTTCTTCACCATGATTCATGGATGTGAAGGAAAGAGTGTAAACTCTTATAGTCAATGAATACCTTGAAAATGTTAAGTCAAATATTAATACTTTATGAAAATGTATAGTTAATGTGAGATTTTTATGTATATAACTTATAATTATTATGTATTATAAATGTGTATATGAGAAATATATTCATATGATTATGATATATTCTATAATATATAAATAGTATACCACTTTTTAAAATATTTAAAATGCATAAGTTATCTTAAACAGAAGATTTATCTACTCCTATCTTGAAAACTAATTCCCTCTTTCAAATAAGTGCTATAAAATGGGAATTTAGCTAATACCTAAGTTTCTATAAAAAATAAACTATTAAATTTATTTTCATAGCATAATAGCATTTACATAATTGAAATAAGATTAAGCATGTTAAATACCACTACAATCCTTCTACTGTTACTGAATAATGAAAAAAAAGTTTTCACTTTGAAAAATATAGAAAATCTAAAGAATAATAGAAAAAAATTCTACCATGATTAATGTATTGGTACAAATCATCCCTTAGTTTTATTTAAAAATACATATTTTAAATCTTGATAAAACCAGATAGAAATATAATTCTTTCACATTCAGTACTTATATCTTTATATGAGTTTAAGCATAAATATTTGCCTTAAATTGTTAAATTTAAGGTAAAAAAACTTTTATTAAGCAAAACAAGAAATCTATATGTTTATGCTTTTTTTCAATAGGAAGAATATACAAATACATTCATGATAACATCTGAATATATAATACAAAATACCTTTTGATGATACAGAAAATTTTCCTGTTCATCAGCACAGTGCTGTTAGAGGGGAAACAGAGGTAATTGGTTTTTAACTGTGGTAGCATAATTGACTTTCTGGTAAGAGTTCCATATTCAGCTATAAGAAATTTAAAGCAGGAGTGGTCGGGGAATTAGGGTTTAAATCAAGTCACATTTTTTTAATTTAGAAGAAATAATTTTAATTTAGAAGAAATTTCCCAGTCACAATGTTGACCTATGTACCTAAAGTGTTGTCAAAGTAGGCAAAAATACGAAAATATTAGTAAAGTTTCAAGTGTTTTTCCTGCAAAAGATAATGAGCAACATGATTTTAGACAAATATTATTTGTATTACAGATAAACAATAATAAAGACAGTATAGATAATGTAACTTCTATCCCTCAATTTTATAGTGCCCTGAAATCGAAAATTGCAATAATGCTATGCTATTTTATACTTCCAGAAAGAACATTAACATCTGAAGGGCTTGAGTTTGAGATAAGATTTTTTTGCTTTCTAAAATGTCCTTGTGTAAGTTATTCACCAAGAATGTTTCTTTGCATGTAAGAATAGTATCCTGAAACAACTTACCTTATCACGTTGCTGTGTGTCCTAAATGGGATAATGAGTATGCAGGTCCCACTCTGAGCCTGGTTTAATTTACAGTCATTTCCTAGTCTGCTCCTAGCATAATCTGAGGTTGATTTTCCTTTTCTTCTTTTGCTGGCAGTTACTTTATACTCAAGTCTGTTATTTTTCTCTCCTTGTCATTGTAAGAAGGTCAGATGCTGCAATCTTAAAATACTGTAATACAATGAGAATCTGCATTTATCCTTGATGTAGATTTCTGTTGTTTAAAGAGTATCTTACAAACATAGCATCTGAAGAAACAAGATCTCTCCTATGCAATATTTTATAAAGTACACTGGTGGAACAAATCACTGCTTAACAAAAATCAAGGATCCAAATTCATGCATTCTGAGATTGCACTACTTTAACTATAAATTTACCAATAGCAAGGTAGGGCATGGTAAGGTCAGAAATTTGGGAAGCTGAGGCAGGAGGATCCCTTGAGACCAGGAATTGGAAAGCAGCCTAGCAAGACCTTGCCTGTCCAAACAAACAAACCTCCCCCCCCCCAAAAAAAAACGTAAATACAAAGAATAGCCATGCATGGGGACACATGCCTGTAGGCTTAGCCACTCAGAAGACTGACGCAGGAAGATCACTTGAGTTTCAGTGATCTGAGTTTCTGTGAGCTAGGCTATCACCATGGCACTATAGCCTGGGCAATAGAGTAAGACTCTGTTTCTAAAAAAACAAAGCTATATCAATTAATTAACTACTTAATTATTTATTACAATCTTTGGGACCAAAATAGAGCAGCAAAATATTGTGGAGTTTTGTTATTTTATTCCAACAAATGGATGGACATTATTGGATGAGATCATTCTATATAGTTATTTTTAGAAAAGAGACAGTCATTTGGAGAGAGAAGGAGGGAGAAAAATAGATATAGATGGATAAAGAGAAGGGGAAAACAGGTAAATATTATACATATGTAAGAAATTCAAGAAATCGTTAAGGATGAATCAGAGAGAAATATAGGTTAAAAAAAATTGGCCTGGTCTAAGACCTGAGATCATACATCTTCCTGTTTAAACTTTAGGGTGACACATTTATTTCCTTCTTTTATTCACTTGTTGATTTATTCATTTAATCAATATTTGCTTAATATTACTAATGCCAGGCAGTACCCTAGGCCCTTAAGATACCATAAACAATGTTGACAATTATATTGTCAACAAATTGTATCTCTTCTCTTAAAAATTATATCTTAACATTGGTAATAATGCAGAAACTAATCTTGGAGATTTGAAAATGTGATGAAAAAATGAAATATAGGTATAACATTAATTATGCATAGAGAATAAATATAAGATGTCATGAAAGAATGTGACAACATGTATACTTTGTATGTCAGAGCCATAAAGTCTGCTCTGAGGAGCTAATAATACTAAAACTACATTCAGAATTCCAAGAAGCCGGATATGCAGACATCAAGAGCATTAACATTCTAAAAATCACGGTTATTATTAAAAAGTCTTACAATAAGGAGCAAGTGAGCATGTTTATGTAAATTAGGTAGGGTGGTGTCTATGGCTCAAAGGAGTAGGGTGACGGCCCCATATGCTGGAGGTGGTGGGTTCAAACCCAGCTCTGGCCAAAAACTGCAAATAATAATAATAATAATAATAACAATAATAAAGAAGATAGTGGAGCTGGAGAAAGATTATAGCTACAGTGGTCAGAGGTGAGATCTGAGAACCACAACCACATGGTACTTTGTAAGCCTCACAAAAGTTTAGATCAAATATAAAAAAGAAAAGCTCATATTTAATTAAACGAGAAAAATAGAAATGTTTCAAATAGGAAAGTGATCTTATCTGATCTGTGAGTAGAAATAGAATGCAGGTGGACATTCCAGAGGACTTGGGAATGGCCTGGGCCTCAGCTCCTGCTGCTCAGCACGCCTACAGTGGTGAGGGTAGTCAGAATGTCTGCCAGATAGACGGAAAACTAGTATAGGGACATCTGAGGAAAATTCAGCAGCTTAGTGGAGATAAGATATCAGCAGAGTTAGAAGGAGATTAAAAATTACCCTTGATCTGAGACAATCTAGCCTGAAGGCTGTAACCAAACTGTTCCTCTCCCATCCCCTAAGGAACTTTGGTTGTTATCTACTTAGTTTTTCCCTTCAGAATTGTTCTATGATTTAGTGCCTCCACCCTGATGACCATTTTCATAATTTAAAGACCACCTGCATGAATGAGTCCTGAGACTATTAACTCTTCTTCATTTTGTAAACAAATGTCCTAAAATCTTTAATAAAAACCTTCTGAGATTGCCAATCAGGGCAGCACCGACCTGCCTTGCTACAGGCTGATACAGTGTCCATATTTCAGGAGACTCAGCAGATTTTTTCATAAAAATTCTGTGTGTTGATTTCTCAGCACTGTTTCTCCATCAGCCTCCTGACACTGGTGGTCAGAAAGTCTCCAAGAGGGAATTCTTAGTCTGCCATGTTGTGGCTCCTTCCTATGCTACAACCTTGATCAATCTTTTAAAAAGCACTCTGGCTACTTCGGGAGAGCAATACTAGAAGCAAGAAAGAGAAGGAAAAAGGAATCGGCTATGGTGGGAGTAGTGGCGATATGAGGAGAAATAACAGGCATTTACTAGATTATGATTCTGCTCATTTTTCATAGCAATGAAAGGAGTCTATGTTGAGAAGAGTAGCTTAGCACAGGTAGAAGGTTATTGATGGGAATTAGGAGTTTCAGCCTCATTAAATTTTAGTACTTGTTATCCCCATGGAGATCTAAAGAAAGGAGATATGAATATGTGACTCTGGCATTTTCCTGTTCAAGTCAGAACTGAATTAATGTATGGAGGTATTGTCCCAAAGACTGTATTTAAAACTGTGGAACTTGATGAGATTACCTAGAGAAAGGGTAGAAACAGAGGTAAATCTTCATTATTTAAGGACAACAAATGAATGTAAGTCAGGAAATGCTATTGCTGTGGTCTGAATGTTTGTGCCTTTCAAAATTCATGTGTGGAAATCCTAATTCCATGGTGATGGCTTAAGAGATGGAGCCTTTGGGGGAGTTGATTAGATCACTTGCTCAGAGTCCAAGGAAACTTTTCTTCCTTTCTACCATAGGAGAACATAGGGATAAAGGACCATTTGTGAACGAGGAAGTAAGTCCTTAACGGGTGCTGGATCACAAGTGTCTTAATCTCAGACTTCTCAGCTTCCAGAAATTTGAGAAATAAATACCTGTTATTTAAAATCTGCACAGTATATGGTGTTTATTATGGTAGCCCAAAGAGACTAAGAGATTATAAATACAAGTATAATAAAACGAGATTCAAGAAAGGGAAACAATGACCTTGAGAGTACAGGCAAGGATAGAATTTCAAAAAAAAAAAGCAATGCCAATGCCTATTTGACAGTCATTTATAAAACTGTAGTCTCAGTGGAATTGTGAGTTAAAACCTGTTAGATTTTTTAGAGGAGATAATATGAGGTGAAGAAACAGAGACAGACATTAAACAAAACTTTGAAAGTTTCCCTGTAAAACAGAAGAAAGAGATGGGACAGAGGCATGCAAGATAATAGAAAAATTATGGTTTTGTTTTTGATTTTAATAGAGACATAAGAATATTTTCATGCTGATGGGCATGTCCAATGGAGAAGGAGAAATTGATAATGGAAAATAAAATTACTTATGGAATCAAATTAAGCATGAGAGTACAAGTGAAAGTACTCTCCTTGCTTGTTACAAGGAACTTTCCACTTATGGTCATAGAAAGTAATCAATATTATCAATGTTTACAAGCTTAAATAAAGTGTTATTTTACTAGACAATTACAACACAAACCGCTTTAAATAAAACTATAATCACTAATGTTTTTCTGTCATTAAAGATTTATCTATAAAGTACATTGGTCAGAAACTAACTGGAAAATTATGCTGTTTAACTGATTACTGGCCTCTGAATTTATAGTCATAAAATATTTCATATTGAGTTTATGATGACAACAGTTTCTCTAATTTTGAGAAATAATTCAAATGCATATAAATTATTTCTTTGGAAAGTATGATAAATACTATAAATGTACTACATTGTTAAAACAATTTATATCTGAGCTTTTTTCAAGATGGCTTACTTAGATTGATTTTTAAGCACATCTCATCCACTTAGAAGAACTAAAATTGTGGCAGTTTTACAACAAAAGTGAAAGAAAACACCAAAATCTAGGGAGAAGAAGGAAACCAGGCAGCCTGCGTGGCTAGGGCCAGCCAGGAACCAGGAGTATTTCTCCCAGAGAGGAGAAGGTAGTATCTTTCTAGGGTTAACTTTACCATTCTTTGGGGAATTATATGATACAGGCACTAGAAGAGGACCTTTATCCTCCCAACCACAGAATCTAACCTATAGAGCAGATGGGTGATGTAAGAGGGTACTGCTCCAGGGAGGGGGTATAGTCTTAGTCCCTACCCTATCTAAGACCTAAATGGATACAGCAAAACACCGTTGCTGATCCTATCTCCTAACAGAACTTTGTGTGGCCCTGGGAACTCACAGCACCAGTCAATCCCAGGTGTATGGAAACTTGGGCTGCTGCTTGCAAAACCAGGGCATAAACAGGGGTTGGCCCTTGCAACTAGACTGAGAAGTAAGCATGCAGGGGGCTGCAGGTAGCAGTGCTGGAACTGGGACTTGATCATAATAAAATTTGCCATGAAGGCTTGGTCTTGAGCAGGGTGGAAGTTCTTATGGCCTGGAGCTAAGCTGCTGACAAACTGCAAACTGCCATTTCTGACTAAACAGTCTGGTTGGCTATGATAGCTGATATGGAGGGAGCCCCACAGGGACAAAGGCATGAGATGGATGTAAGTCTTCCTCTATCCCCCAATTACCTTCTACCCGCACCCGCCACCAAGGCTGTGGCCACTGGGACTAACTCAATCCTTCCATGAGAGAGCTAAGCATTTTGCTAGAAGCCTAATGATTGCTCTGCCCCCTTTTATGGCTGGTGCATACACATGCCATTGGTGGACCTGAGAGCAAGCTTTCCCAGTCTGGCTCTGTTCAACTTCCCCCTATTCTCATGCACTTCAAGACATGGTATGGGATCTAGGGTCCTGGGGGTTTCATAGCCCAAACCACTACCCAGGATACCAAAGGAATACCATACCTGGGGAATAGAGTTTGACCTAAACACCCTACTCCTATCACATCAGCAGGATCCTACCTGCAAGCACCACTGTTCAACAACCACCAACATATCTGCAGAGTGCTTGGAACCCAGAAGAATGCTTCATCACCATGGCTACCATCATCACTTATGCCATGCTTCATCACCACGGCTACCATCATCACTTATCCCATGCCTGCTTCCCAGAAGCTTGAACAAACATTGTACTCATTAAGTAACTTCTGATCATGTTACCACCCTTTTGCATGTGGCAATCCAATTTTCCTAGCACCATATATTGAAAATGATGTCCTTTCTGTCACATATGTTCTAGCTGACTTTGTCAAATACCAGTTAGTTATAGATATATGGCTTTATTTCTGGGTTCTCTATTCTGTTAATTGATCTATGTATATTTTTTGTTTTTGGAGACATACTCTCACTCTCTTGCCCTCAGTAGAATGCCATGGTGTCATAGCTCACAGTAACATCAAACTCCTTGGCTCAAGTGATCCTCTTGTCTCAATTCCCAAGTAGCTGGGACTACAGGTGTGCACCACAGCTCCTGGCTTCTATGTGTGTATTTTTATAGCAGTACCATTCTGTTTTGTTTGGCTTGTAGCTAATGCAATTTGAAGTCAGATAATGTGATGCCCCCAATGTTGTTTTTGCTCAGGATTGCTTTGGCTATTTAGGCTCTTTTTTGGTTTCATGCAAATTTTAGAATTGTTTTCTCTAATTCTATCAAAAAAGATGTTGGTATTTTGATAAGAGTTGTACTGAATATAGAGATTGCTTTGGGTGGTATGATCGTTTCCATGATATTAATTTTTCTGATCCCCGGGATGTTTTTCCATTTGTTTGTGTTATCTACAATTTTTTTTTATCAATATTTTGTAATTTTCCTTGTAGAGTTCATTCACTTCCTTGATTAAATTAATTGCTAAGTAATTTATTTTTATATATAATACCATAAACAGCATTTTTTTCTTGAATTCATTCTCAGATAAATTATTATAAGATTGTGGGAATGCTGCTGATATTTGTATACTGATTTTTATCCCACAACTCTACTAAATTCATTTATAAAATCTAATATTTTTATGGAGTCTATATTTTTTTAGATACAAAATTATGTTATGAGCAAACAATGGTAATTTGACATTCTCTTTTGCAATTTGACTGCCTTTTACTTACTTATTTTTCATGCTTGACTGCCTTGATTAGAACTTCCTCCTTTCATACTATGTTGACTAAAATAAGTGAAAGTAAGTGTCTTTACCTCATTCCAGTACCAGGAGGGAATGCTTTCAACTTTTCTCCATTCAGCATGATGTTAGCTATTGGTTTGTCATATATGGCCTTTAATAATTTGAGATATGTTCTTTTAATGCCTACTTTGGGGGCACATTTATTATGAAGGAATGCTGAATGTTATCAAATGCTTTCTTCTGTGTTTATTAAGATGATCATATGGTTTTTGTCATTCTGATGATGCACAGTGAAATACTATTCACGTGTAAAATGTAATGAAATAAAGTCTTTTGCAGCAATGGGATGGAATTGGAAATCATTATCTTAAGTGAAGTCCATAAGGTACAAAAAGTCAAATATGTTGTGTTCTGGGCTGGGGGAAGTGGCTCACGCTTGTAATCCCAGCACTTAGGAGGCTGAGGTGGGTGGATTACCTGAGTTCACAGGTTCAAGACCAGCCTGAGTCAGAGTAAGACCTCATTTCTAAAAACAGTTGGGTGTTGTGGTAGACGCCTGGAATCTCAGCTACTTGGGAGGTTGAGGCAAGAGAATTGCTTGAACCCAAGAGTTTGAGGTTGCTGTGAGCTATGACACCATGGCAATATACCGAGGGCGACAAGAGGGCAACAAAAACAAAACAAAACAAAAAACAAACAAACAAAAAAACTCATGTTCTCGCCTATAAGAGTTGCTAAAAAAAGTGTACACATGGACATAGAGAGAGGAATGATAAACAGAGGAGAAATGGAAAGGTAAAGAGGAGGACGGGGTGGGTGATGAGAAGTTACATAATGGGTAGAGTGCTTGCCATTTGGGTGATGGGTGCCCCCAGCAGCCCTACCTGGACCACTATGCACTACCTGGACCACTATGCATATCTGTGCACATAATGAAATATCACTGTACCCTGTATATTTATTATGTAAGAAAAACTCCCAAAACAATAAACAAAAAAATCTGAATCCAGTATCAGATTATATATTCTTTTACTGATAATAACTGGAATATTTTTAAAATTAGAAACAGAATTGTCTGTGAGAGAATACCATAGTAATATGTTCTTTATTCATGATTATTTTTTCTTGATTTTGTGTATTTTTCAAGTAATATGCTTTTATTCAAAGATTACATTAATGCTGAATTGTTATTATCAATAGAATTTTGGACTATATAAAGATTTTTTTTTTTTTTTACCAGCTTCATACAATAATTTTGAAGATAAATTTAAATGTTTCTTCCTCCAGGGAGGTACCTTTCAAAAACATGACTGTCGATTTTCTATTTATGACATTTCTTGTGCTAATTATTGGTTAGTAAACAGAGAAATATGTGCTTAATCTTACTATTTAGACAGCTAAGGTTGTATACAGAAAAGGTTAATTATCTCTCCTTCCTTCCCCTTCATCCCACTCTCCCCTAAAGTACCAAACATGTAGCTGTGCATCTTTGAACAGCTGTTTCTGTATTTATGTGGATATATTCAACTTCATGGATTATCTGTAGAGTTTTCTAATTGTTTTTTAATAGGAAATTTATTCTGTAACTTGTTTTGTTCAATATTGTATTCTAGATATGTCATCATGTTTTTTCTTTCTCTGAAAAACATATATATATATACACATATTATACATATATATTAGACATATATATACATACACATGTTTTTTCTTTCTCTCAAAGACATATATATACATACACATATTATCACCACTATAGTAGAAGGTATAAAAATATATTTTACTATTTAATAATAATATTTAAAGCATATGAACTCTCTTACTGCTTTCAAAGTATCTTAATATGTATTTAACAACTATTTATTAGAATGATATCATTAGGATTAAGAAATAAAGAACAGAAATAAAATGTTAGTGAACACTGATGTTTTAGGCAATACCCATGTTCTCTTACAAAAGTGCCAGTAAAAATACTGCATGAATCTGTATAATTTTAGGGCAACTTTTGAAAGAGAAGTGTTAGTTCAAATTTCTAACAGTATAGCTGTATGATTCTTTTAAGTTCACAAATTATATTTTTCTTATGATCTAAAGATAATGCTAAAAGCTTTAAGTGTGTTCTTTTTGTCATAAGCAACTGTAGTTAGATCTTTCTTTAGTATTGAAAGGAAAAATTAAAATGTAAATTACCTATTATCTTGAAGTATCTTATTATAACAAAAGAATGAGAACAGCTCTATTTCAAGAAGTGGATTAGTTTAAAAAATTATAATTAACCTTTTGATAATGTGATTGTTAGTTTATTAGGATCAGGGAGAATTCAAAGATTAATTTGGACTTATAATATACAGATACTGTATTTTGAGCTTTGAATACACTGTCGAATCTATACACAATAACAACCTTAAAGCAACATCCGTTAACCAGCTATAGTCAAAAATAATGCATTCTTAAAAATTATTGGAGAATTAATATGAAAAGTGGCGCATTAAACTGTACTAAAAGTACAAGATCTGACAATTAAGTTTGTGGACTTATCCTAGAAAAAGTGTTACATACCTCATTGCTGAATATTACTATAGTTACCTTTGTAGTACTCTCCTTAGAAAGCAATGCACCAATGCCAATGCCTAGTTCACCCTTCAGAGTAATTTTGGAACTATTTCTGAAACAGCCACCAGTGCTATTATTGTACAGCACACAAAACCACACAACAATAATGTATGCTACTCAGCAAGACAGTTCTGCACATCAACATGACCACAGCTGTGAGACACTGATATAGCAAGGTTATGAAACCTTACCAAATTTTGTACAGTGCTGCCAGCATAGAAACAGAGTGGCAAGTTCATAAACTTAATTGTCAGACTATTTTACAATAACAGCTCATATATTCTGCTCTTAATATCAATAAAATCTAAAATTAAATAAGATTTGTTTAATTCTAATTATTATAAAGACATAAATGGTAATATAAATAATAAATGTTAATAAATATAAAAAAATTGGTGATGCAAATCAGTTTCTAAATTGATTTATTTTTAAAATTACATACTTTCTTTTTTTTTTTTTCAAGACAGAGTCTTATTATGTCACCTTCAGTGCTCACAACAACCCCAAACTCTTGGGCTTAAGTAATTCTCTTGCCTCAGCCTCCCAAGTAGCCAGGACTACAGTTTTTTTTGTTGTTGTTGCAGTTGTTTAGCTGGCCTGGGCCAGGTTCGAACCTGCCACCCTTGATGTATGTGACTGGCACTCTAACCACTGTGCTACAGGTGCCAAGCCACATACTTTGTTTCTAATACTGAGTTTGTGAAATTTTTTTAGTTGATTCTTTTTTTTTTTTTTTTTCAGTTTTTGGCCGGGGCCAGGTTTAAACCCACTGCCTCCAGTATATGGGGCTGGCACCCTACTCCTTGAGCCACAGATGCTGCCCTTTACTTGATTCTTTTAAGTGTCACAGTAAAGTTTAGAGGAATTATATTTTATTTGTAGGGAGAACTCACTTTCACAACGAGCAATAGGAAATGCTGGATAAGAGGAAATGAATTAATAGAAATATTCAGCTTCCTTGTAATGCTGTTTAATTCATTAGCTACATCCTTCTCAAACATTTTGTTGATATTCTAAGCTATCTATGTTCTATTGGTTCCACAATGGAATTCATATTCAAAAATAACACAAATGTTTGACTTATCCATAGTTTCACAGAAATTGCTCTTAAAAAATTTGCAAGATAATCACAATAAAAAATATACATTTGAATGAATGAGTTTGAATCTCAACAATAAAAATAAAACAACTGAAATATCAGAGTTAAAACTGTTGAACTTAGTACTTAATAAAACAGTACATTTCATACTTAATAACATCTTTGAATCACTTGTATCAACACTGTAGTAGAACTGTTATTTTAATGTTGTCACCTTATGTCCATGTCACAATAAGAGGAAGAAGCAATAAAAGAAGCAAATAATCATTACTATGCATAAAGATATGAAAAAATTAGAATTCACCTAATTATTTGAGATTCATTAAAGGTTATTTGAGGCATGTAATTATGACTTTATTAGAATAAAGACAGGTTAGCATGGCAAACATGTCTTATTTAAAATTATAGGTTGTTTGCAATCCAAACATATGAAATTTAAGATTTCTTCTTCCGTACTACTGTGTTATGTTATTCTATAGATCAGAGTGTTGAAAATTAAATGTGTGAAGTATTCTGTCTTAAACATAATACACTTGTGAGTGACTAGAGCCAGGATTTGAACATAAGGGCTTGTGAATTCCAACATTATAATATATTATCTTGTATTTTATTTAAATTCCAAAGAAAAGATCTAGCTGTGGTAGCTCACACCTATAATTCTAGGACTCTGGGAGGCAGAGGTGAATAGCTTGCCTGAACTCAGGAGTTTGAGATCAGCCTGAGCAAGAGTGAGACATTGTCTCTAAAAGATAGGCAGGCATTGTGGTGGGTGCCTATAGTCCCAGCTACTTGGGAGGCTGAGGCAAGAGTGTCACTTGAGCCTAAGAGTTTGAGGTGCTGTGAGCTATGACACCATGGCACTCACTCCAGAGCGATATTTTGTTTCAAAAATAAAATAAAATCAATTCCAAAGAAAAAAAATTATCTTCTCTTTTTCATTCCTTTTTTCTACCCCAAAGAATTATAGTTCCCAAGTATAGAAAGGGAGATGAAATTAAAGTATGACAGAATTATTCTTTTTACTTTCTTCTACATTACACATAAAACATTCTCAGAATGGTAATGCAACATTCACCTATTTGATTAATGAAAATAGCTTTGAAAATATTTTGTATAGACTTTTTCTTCTTGTTCTCCATTTTTAATATTTTTACCATCTCTGCATTTGAGAAGATAATAATTACAGTTATTATATAGTTTCTACATTCCTTTTTGTTCCTAATCTATTTTATTTTACATATAAATATATGTTTAAAGTTAATCACTTTGTGTCAGGAATTCTCTGATAATTTTAGTCTTAAAATGCTTGTTTTCTGGAAGAGTTCTGAGAAATAACCATTCATATTCACTGAAATTTTTCATGTTGGTGAGAGGTTAGACTCAAAAGTAATTTAGGTGGGAATAAAATACTTGATTATCGTTTTGTATCACAAAAATGTTAATCATTTTATTTTTATTTAGCTGTTAAAAAGTCAATAACAAATAGATTTTCTCAACCTTACATGTCATTTCATTACCTTTTTGCACCAAGGTCGTTTTCTTATTTTCTCTTTAACATCCATAATTTACTAGGATGTTTCTTACTGTTAGGCACTGTGGGTAGGTTTTTCCATGTATTGGTGGATTTTTTCAGGTATGTGTTGTGTTCCTTCAATTCAGACTTTCAAATCTTCTTTAATTTTATTTTCATAATGTTTTCTAAAATTATAGTTATGATTAACTGTATTTTTTTCCTTTGACATTGTGTTTTTGTTTTTGTTTTTCCTTTGTATTTGTGTTTTTTTTCTTCATTTCTTTTTTATTTATTAGAGTTTTTCCCTTTGGCTTTCTTCTCTTAATGCTTAATCTATGTACATATTTGTTCTCATGTTCTCTGTAGTGCAGACTTTTGTCGTTTTTTTTTTTATATATAATCTTTGTAAAGAATTTGATTTCATTTCTTTTCTGTTGTTCATTTGTAAGCAAAAGTATTTTTCCTGAACTTTTAGACAGGAGGCATGACAAGATTTTTCTCTAATTTCCTAACTCTAGAGTTTTCTCTTCTGTAAAGTTTTGAGTATGTGTAGCTGGTTTTTGATTCTTTTTAGTTCTGTTCCCTTTTAAATTTTATCTGGATCTTCTTCTTTCTTTATATCTGTTGTCCCTGTCTTAGTTCTTTGAAGCCTATTTTACAATATTTTTCTGAAAATGAAGCTTTTTCCCAGAAATGAGCCATGACTTGTTGGTTGTGAGGGCTCAAGTGGCTCAAACTCCTTTGTCTCCATCAAACCTTATCATGGTCTTTGTGCTCACCTACCCTCAGAGATTACGTTAGCCCCTTACAGTTTGGCTCACTGTTCTCAATTCAGTCAACTCTGATTTTGTGTAAGTAACTGACAGTTGCTCTACAGATTTTAATCTGTCTGATATTCTATTTCTCCCCCTACTTCTTCATGTACCAATACTGATTTCATGTAAGTTTCATAGTTAGTAGTTTATCCCCTCCCACTCATATTTTGGGTTATGTAAGAATATTTACTGCATTTCCATGATTTTTTAGGTTTGTTTTGCTAGTTGTTGTCTTTGATTTTTTGGAAAGTTCAGACAATTGTAAGAACTATGCTGCCATTGTTGTTTTCTTACCAGAATCCTATTTCCAAGAAGTTTTTCTCAAAGTCCCCTCATCTGTTGCTTGATGTTCCTGTGGTCCAAATCAGCACTTACATCAGCGTGACTATTTTATCTTTTCCTTATCTATCCATGTCTTAGTGTTAACTTATTGAGTGACACCTAAGAGTCAGGTACTTTCCTAAGTGCTGGCAAAATAAAGGAATAAATTATGGTACCCATTCCCTACAGGATGAGGAAAAGTGGGGTAGATACATTCAGAAATACTTTTAATATAATATGATAAATATGCCTGGGTTCTTTTTACTTTGCCTGTCTATTAACTACCTCTTCCTTCAGGTCTCTGAAAACATCTTTGCAACACTTTCTCCCATGCCTAATCACCTCATCTCAATAGGCAAACTATGAAATTAGGCCTTGGCCCACTTTTTTTTTTTTTTTTTTTTGCAAGAGATAATTTTTTTCACCCTTGGAATTTCAATTACTTAAGGGCATTTTTTCCCCTTTATCTCTAGTATCATAAAATGTGTGCCACATACTTATCAATATATATCTACTGAATTAATAATTAAAAAAATAAAATTATATTAACAAATCAGAAAACAAATAATTCCACTCTGAATATAAAGATAAGTTTCACAGAGAATGTAACATAGGATCTGGGCCTTGAAATATTGAAGTAAAGTCATAGACATTTGGCAAGAGGGAAAAATTTTCTTTATAACGATTATCTTCTTTTGGAGGTAGGTGTTTCACTTGGTAGCTAGAGTTTAAATTACAAACAAAAGGATCTCTATTCACTAGCTCCCAAGCAAATTAAATAAATGTTTTAAACTAGCTCTTCTTAAGCGATGTACCCACACTATTTTTAGGGCTATGTTTTTGCCCTAAGTTGATTCTTCTTAAGGCATTTGTGGAACTGTAGTTGATTCTGTTCTCAGAATCACATTGCTAGGAGGAGCTCACTCATTCCATTAAAAAAGAAAAATTCCTTTTAAGCCTCTCAATTTCCTGAATCGCTTTTGGTTTTTAAAGGCTAAGTTCATTTTTTTTCCCCAAATGGCTCAAAGCCATTACATTTTCTTCACAGTGTCTTTAAATTGCTATTTTTTTAAAAAAGAGTATTCTATCTATTGGCCCATGTCTCTTTCTCTCTAAATTAAAGATGAAAAATCATTTAAAATTGTTTGTGATTTAACAGGGGATTTTTAGGGCAAAATAATGCTATAGTGCTGGAGTATCAAACCAGTATACATTTGTCAAACCCATAGAACCCACAACACCTGGACTGCTGTAAACCTAACATAGACGGCGGACTCTAGAAGCTAATGTGTCGCTGCAGATTCATCAGTTATAACCAGTGTACCATTCTGGGAAGTGTGGATAAAGAGGGCCAGGGAGCACAGAGAAAGTCTCTGTACCTTCTGCTCAATTTTGTTGTTCACTTAAAACTGCTCTAAAATTTAAAGCCTATTTTTAAAAATCTTGTTCTGTATGCTTTCATATATTACATCATGTTCTGGCCTAGATTACATCTTTCTCAACTCAGAACTTTTCTGATACTCAAAAATTTCCCAAAAAGTCTCTCAACTCAAAAATTTTTCTATACTCAAAAACTTTACAAAAGATCTGATTTTCCTTATAACATGTTACTCACTAATCTATATGTATATATCCAAATGTATATGTCACACAAAATCATAACATTTGAGTATTGAAAAGCCTATGATGATTAATTTAGAATAGATTTATAAATTCATAGCTGTATAAGTCTGTAACTTTTAAGAATCAAATATGAAATACCTTTAAACTATCTTCATAGTCCCACCACTAATCTCCCTCCCACAATTCCTACATTGTAATTGAAATACAAGTTATTCTGGTATGGGTGAAACCAGAAACACAGGTGGACGTCTTTATACAGCTCATCAAACCTGGGCATGAAATACTGGTAACTATGGTATCATGTGTGCCTCCAAGAAGTGGAGGTTTCTATTCTTAACAAATCACTGAAACTGCATCAACATTTTGTATGTATGTTGGTAGTGCTACAATCATGGAATTTTTCTTCATCCTCTTAAAGTTACACTATAACAAAGCATAAAAAGAGAGAAGAGCCTATATTATTCTAAAACTACATTTTTATTTAAAGATTCATGAATGTAAATACAAAGTCAATAATAGTTACAATGGCAATACTTTTAAAAATAATTTATTAAAAATATTGACTCATGGAATTGCAGGAATGTTCTACAAGTTTTTGTTGTAAACTTTCATGGATCTTTCTTTGTAAACAATTGATACTAAAGGTTCCTGCTTAGTTCAAACCAGCAGTTTGTTTCATGCTAATGGTTGCAAAAATAGGAACTCATGCTGGCTGTTAAAATCTTATTTTAATTTACATATATCACTTTTTCTTTACTGTAAAAGTATGAATATATTTCTGGAGGGTTAAAAAAATAATAGTGATGAGGGGTTACCTATGGCTCAAGGAGTAGGGCGTGGACTCCATGTACCAGGGGTAGCGGGTTCAAGCCCGGCCCTGGCCAAAAACTGCAAAAAAAAAAAAATAAATAAATAAATCCTGATTCATGGCATGTATTGCAGGACTTAAAATTTATGTACACTGTATCAGGTAAATAGTATTATCATTATCTGCTCTTTCTTTGTTTTTATTACCAATTAAATAATAGAAATTCATGAAGTTTCAGTAAGTAACTCAAGATCATTAACTAGTACATGGCAGTAAAAGATCTGACCTCGGTTCTGGATCATTACGCGGCTCTTTCTGTGATAACGTGTGAGCTGTGCGTGAAATGCTGAGTGCAGTTCAATCAATGAAGCCAAGACCTGTAAATCTAGGCCTCAAATTCCTAAAATGAAATAAGACTAGTTTTGTTTTGTCTGATTCATTCAAAATTAGTTACATGAAACAAAAACAAATAGAGAAAATTAAAGACTGTTAGAAAAATAGATTATATTCTTATCACTCAGCACTTACCAAAGTGATATGATCATAAAGCATGTATATGGCATTTGTCTCTCAGACTAGCATCCCAAGTGTGCAGAATTCCTTGGAAAACCCTGCGAGAGCCATCATCTCTCCCCTGTATGGAATTATCCCTTATCCTGAGTTTCTTTCCATGAATGTTGCTTTTATAATGGTCACCAACACAAACCTCTTTCAGAAGCAGTAGTTTAAAAATGATAGCTTCTTAAGTTTGTTGAAAAATTGAACTATTTTTATATTAGCTACGTATTTTTGTTGATACAGACAGTCCCTAAGTTATGAATGAGGTGGGTTCTGTTGGTTTGTTGTTAAGTTGAATTTGCATGTAAGTTGGAACAGGTACATGTATCTATTACCTATAGTAGCCTCCATTCGCAAGTGTAAGCCATACATCAGCCGGATGCTTGTAACTCAAGGACTGCCTGTGTTTAATAGCTTTATGAAATTTGGGGATATGAGTGATATTTGGATACATGTATACAAGGTGTAATGATCAAATCAGAATAATTGGGATATCCATCACCTCAAACATTTACTGTTTCTTGACGTTGAGAACATTCTAATTCTCTTCTAGCTATTTTGAAATAGCCATTAAAAAGCATGAAATCCTGTCATTTGCAGCCACATAGATGGAGCAGGAGATCATTCTGTTAGGGAAATAAGCCAGGCACGAAGGGATAAATATCGCATGTTCTTACTCACACACTTATGTGGGAGGTAATGAAGTGGATCTCCTGAGGCTACAGAGTGGAATGGTGACTATCAGAGGCTAGATTATATGCTTTCCTTTGGAGAGATCTGTACTGTTTGGTGTCCTCAAGTCTTTAAATATAATTATGCCACTTTTTCTTAAGCATTAGCAATTTTTTATAAGTCAACTAAATTACATTGTTAAGTTATTTTGAGTTGATAGTGCACAGGCACTAATACCGCTTGAAGATAAAATACAATGCTATAGGGAGTCATTTCAAGATGAAAACTGCTTCTAGATGCAGAACCATAGATCACTTTTAAGCTACTTTGGATTGCCACGTCTGAATTTGCCAAGCTAAATTTCCAATAGCTTTATAATTAGACTAATTAGATAGCCTAGAGAAAGCAGACATGGCACCTTTAGAATTAATAAGAACATGTCAGGATATATCTCCATTCTAATCTTGCAACAAAAGGCTTTAAAATCCATTTGCATTAGCTGTTTGTGAGGCACTCCGCTATTTTGAATAGAATAAGAAAGCTTATGGGATTAATAAGGCCATTGCATTACCAGTTGTTATGCTGCTTTTCTTTGAGTTCCTCAAAACATTTACACTATGAACATGGAACTAATGTCTTTTTGGAATTATCTGGCATCCCAGAGGTTTAATTGAGCATCAGTTTGAGACGAGAGGAGTTACTCCACAATACCTATTTATTAAAGCAGCTAATGCATAAAACACCTGTGTGAAATGTCACGGAAGAAGAGAAAAGGCATCCTAACTCCCAAGCAGGCAGAAATCAGGATCTGGAATTAAACATACTCCTTTCAATATCATGAGCTTTCTTATGACTCAAAATATACAAGCTTAATGAGATACATACAATGAACATTTAAAACAGATTATTTAGAATTTACTCCTTAAGTAACCTCAAGATTTATAGAATGATTTCTGTAAGATTCTCAAATCATAGGACCTGCAGATACTTCGCAAGGGACCTTCAATCTTAAGGAGTCCGTTTTATACACTCCAGTTTTCTCTACCACATTCCCAAGTTATCATCCTGCAAATCGATGTATCTTTGTGCCTCCAAATCAAAGGTAAGGAATGATGAATGCAGCCCATTCCACGTAGGATACCTACACAAGGATGTGCCTGTCAACCCCAAACTTCAAACTCTTCATTTTCATTATAAAAATTTCTCAAATTATACACTTAGACATTATCTTTAATAAGATAATAAAATTACTTTATTAAAATATTTGCCCTTAGCTAGTCAGAGACTTTCCCAAATGAGAACCTTTTTAGTTTAGTTTATGCAGTGTCCCTGAGGCTCACGCAATGTCTCTCTGACACACACTAGACAGCCAGTAAACAATCTATGAACTGATACTTATTTGCCTGTAAATTCAGTAGTTAAGCCAAATTTTATCCCTGGAAACTTCAAAAAACACGTCTATCTTATCGTGATAGTGATTTGGATAGAGTTATTGTTAAAGGAACCGCTGATTTTCTTTTATATTATGTAGGATTAGGTTTGCCTTTGACAGAAAACATAAAAACACCCTACTGTAGAAAACGATAGAGGTTAATTTCTCTGTCATGAAGAAATATAGATGAGTTAGAAAATCATGGCTGACTCCAGTGTGTCATAGTTTTCTCCTTCCTTCATAAATAATAGCTTACAAGCTATCCTGAATTCCCCTTTTAGACACATTTACTTATACCAGCTTCAGTCATCCTGTTTATATGCCGGCTACCAGTAAAGAAAAGGAAAAAATATCACTTCTTTTTCCTAGAAGTACCATATACCACTTCTTCATACATTTCACTGGTCAGCATTTAGTCATATAAACAAAACTACCTCAGAAATATTTTATAATATTCACTCTTCCCTCCTTTACTAGAACATGTATCTTACTCCTAAAGTTTTAGTCAGATAGGTGGGTGACAAAAATAAAAATTATATTTTAAGATTCCCTTGAAGATAGATGTGTCCACAGGACTAGGTTTTGGCCAATGCCATGTACGTGGGAGTCGTATGCGTCAATCCTTGGATTTTCCTAAACAGAGAGGGATGTTCTTTTTCTTTTTTTTTCTTCTTCCTGGCTGGAATGATGATGTAAAGGCTGGAGCTGAAATAGCTTTAGTAGCTTATTTGGCCGCTTGACAAAAATGAGAGACCTGAGTGACTGAGCAGCAAGAAAGAAGTGACTTGGCTCTACAGGGCACGTCACCTTAGAATCACCATCTTCAGAATTGCCCATGAGAGAAACATAAACTTCCATGTTACAGATAGTACCATCTTTCTCTCTTGTGCAACCAGATCTATGTTTTACATCTAATTATGTTTATAGATCCCATTTTTTTTCCTGGTTAAAGCATTCATTTTTTTTTAAACACTTTTTTTTTTTTTAAAACTTGGGTTCATACAAAATCATATAGGCAAATGTTTATAACAACAGTATTCATAGTCAGCAACAACTGTATTTAAGTTTGGAAAATGGTATTTTGGAGAGAAACTGTCTCTAGGCTAAAGACAAAAGGAAATGTATGTAAACAGTAGACTCGAGTAGGAAATTTGTTTCTCCTGGTATTATGAGTTACCCATTTAAACACTGTTTTGCATGTATACAAGAGATGAACAAATATGTAAATTGATAGTGGATGGTGGGACTTAGATTTTTCCCTATTGGTAAGGGAAGTTAAAAATAAGTTAAATAGCAAGATTAGAATAAACTCTGTTCCTTTTTTTTCCCTCTGTTATGTGGTGTATGATACTTCCTGCCTATGGTTGCCAGTGTAATTTGCCTAAATCTGATATTGACCTTCTTGAGATTTTAACATAATATTCTTGCCAATTTTCCACTTCTCACCAAAATATAATTTCTTTTATTGTTAGCCTTGATTAAATCTGAAGACATCTGAAAAAGGGTGGCATTTAATTGCATTTAACAAGATCTTATTTAATTTTTGACAGTTTTATTGAGCATGTCACTACAAGCCATGGGTATTTATTAGACGTAATAGTTTAGACACCACCTAGTTAGTTTCTATTTTTTAACTCCTTAAATTTTTTTTTATTAAAAAGAAAACTCTCATTTAAAAATCTCCAAATACATTCTTTCTTATTTAAATGATCCCCCAGCATACTGAAAGATGTCAAAAATCCTTATGTTGTAATTCAGAACTGTCACTGTTTCTGATCAAGCTTTTCTTTGTAGCTTAGTTTTTATTTATGCACGAATTCTAGACACTATTCAGATTTCTCAAATCTATCTCCTGCTTCCTCTGATTTCCCCATCATCATGGCCTCTACTTTAGCTGCACATCTCACAGACCACTCATTGTTGTCCCATCATCACTTTCTCATTGAGGCTGAGATTAAATCCACCAGTTTCATGCAGATGCATCTACTCTGATATTTTCAGTAAGAAATAATCACATATATACTTCTTAAAATATTTATCTCATTCTAGTTAGCAACACGTGTGATGCATGCGTGTTGTGTGTGTGTGCAGACGTATTTATGTTCTATCTGAAGCATTATAAGTTGTTTTGCACAGTTCTACCAGAGTTCCTTGCACAGAGTATATACTTATTAAATATTCTTTGCATAAAGTAAGTCTACTTTACATCATGCTGATGAATACCTCATCATGTAGTACATACACTTAAAACTTAGGAATTAATTCTGCCTTTTATCTCTGTATTTACTTGCTATTTATTTTGGTTGCCAATTTCAAATAACTTCATCTTTGTGAGGTAAGCAAGGACTGATTCTTCCCCTATCAACTTCAAGGGGGTTGATGGGAAGATTATACATGGTAAGATGTATATCTTTCTGTGGATATAATTATACCAGATATGCCAATTATAACGTTATTCTACCGATAGGTCTTCTAAGAGAAACCTTCTTGGGCTTCATGAAGAGCAGAACCTAGATGACAAATTAATTTTTGTCACACTATTAGAAACACATTTGCAAGTTTGTAGGCAAGTATAGATTTGTCTATGTTACAACTCCTTACTCTATGAGCACATCTGCCTAATTCCTTTAGTCTTTAAATTCATCTCGTTTGACATTTATTAAGCCTGATACTGATAATCTCAGAGTGGAGCTGCACGTGTAGCACCCCCATGGCAGTGCCGCCCTTGGTCTGAGTAACTCAAGTGAGCTGGCTCTAGCTCTTCCTCATCCCCTTTAGCTCAGACCGTGTGTCTGGACTAAGCCCTTGATGTTTATCTGTGTGTACGCTCAGAAACACTTAGAAGAAGGTACAATTCATGCATTTAATGTCAGCGCATTTTAAAATGTGTTACCACACTGAAATTTACCCCCAGTGACTCTAAGTTGAGCAAAAATCAGAAAAAAAACTAATTTAATAAATTCTCAAAACACATATTGCATTCTATTCCATGAAAAGACCAATTTTCTGCTCAGTATGAAAAGATGCATTGTTGGTTTTTAAATCTGAAAATTTTCTGCCTTAAATGCACCAATTTTCTTCTAAAGAGGTCATGATAAGAACCGAACCATTTCTATTAAATTCACTGCAACAACTATTTCTGGAATACCTATTCCATCCTACACAATGTCCTGGGCTCTTGGGAGATTGCAATGTACAAAAGAATAATCATCTCTTTTGCGCTCATTTTCCAAGAGTGTAATTGCAACTCAATAAGGTAATGGCATGAGATTTCTGGAATGGTATACTTAAAAGTAACTTCCACAAGTAACTCAAGGCATTTGCTGTGAATTAAAAAAAATTACATTTTCTTAGTTCTCCTTCAATCTGACCAGTACTGTCCCATCAACATGTCATTTTCACCAACAAAGATGCTGTGACATTGTTAGGTTAGTCAGTGAGTTAGCCATGAGCAGGATGGACGGCCGAGGCAGTTGGGTTATTTTGGACTGCTTGGGCTAGGCTGACCTGGGCTATTGTAGGATGGGGATAATTGCTAATGGAGGCCTTGCAGGTGCAAGAGCTTGCAGATGGGTTGTTCTGGGAAGCTGGTTGTTTGGGGGGGACTGATTAACATAACTGAGACTTTCTGATATGGACAGATATACAAGAGTTGTTTGGGGAACATGTTATGGGAATAGAGTTGATCAAGATCTTGGGAAATTTCTAAGAAGGAGCTGACAACCCTCAAAAGTTGTATATAAAATCCAGCACTGTACTCTCCATGATGCCTGCAGTCCCTAGCACGAGACCTGGTTTGCTGTCCTAATGGTTAAAATAAACTTTTCCTTCCTTGCTAAAACTTTACTTGCTCCTTCTCTCTTTAATAATTTCAGTGACTACCGTGAGCCTTCACTGCACTGCCCTAACACGAGGTCAGTCTGAGCATGGACTGAAATAGATGGAATGTACGATTTAATATGCCACAGTAAGTTTTCAAAATCACTGATGGAAGACAGCAGGGGTCCTTATCTAATATTAGAATAGCTTCCTAACATAGAGAATAAAATTTATCAAACGTTTAACATAAACTTTCCAGTGTGTTTTGTGCAAGAGAAGGGAAGATGAATAAAGAACTATAATCACCTAACTTAATGTTGGCGTATCTGGGCTAATTTGATTCTACTGCCTTATTCTTCATTCAAACTTTTGTATAAGCATCGGCAGCACAGGGTGTCAATAAGCCCAAAACAATCATGGAGTATTAGAACTAGAAGAGATGCCAGAGGATTTGGAGTCAATCCCATCATTTTACAGAAAAGAAAACTGAGAATCAGAATGATTAAATGATAACCTTCTAGTCTCAGACTACTCAGTAGGAAATCTTGGGCAAAATATAGATATTGTGACCCCTGTGTCTTGCTCCTCCAGTTCTCCAGTTAGAGGTCAAGGAGCCTGGTTTCCCCAACCTGGTTAATCTGGTTTGATGACTTGGTGGTAGCAGAAAGTTCTGCAGGACAAATCAAAAGTGAAAATGGGTAAAACCAGAAAGTAAAACTGGAGCAGGACAGGCAGCGCAAATAGGTAGCTTTGCATAGGCTTTAGTATAACAAAGAGAGATTGTATTTAAGGACAAAGAGAAAGGTTAGAGAATTTTTAAAGAGAATTGGAAGTGAGCGCCCTCAGGAGTGAGTAGGCAGACAGAGGCGGGGGTGCAGGGGCAGTGCAGTGAAGTTGTTGAAACTCTTTCATCAGTCTTACACATGCTAATTCCTTGCCTGAGCCAAAAACTGTGCCAATTTTAGTTTTGGGGTTTTTGTTTTTGTTTTTGTTTTGAGACAAAGTCCCACTTGGTCACCCTGAGTAGAGTGCTGGGGATCATAGCTCACAGCAACCTCAAACTCTTGGGCTCAAGTGATCCCTTTACCTCAGCCTCCCAAGTAGCTGGGATTATAGGTGCCTGCCACAACACCTGGCTAGTTTTTTCATTTTTTAGTACAGACCAGGTCTCATTGTTGCATAGGCTGACCTCGAACTCCTGAGCTCAAGCTATCCACCTGCCTAGGCCTCCCACAGTACTAGAATTACAGGTGCAAGCCACCACAGCAGCCCTCTTGTGTGATCATTTTCTACCTGCAGACCTCTGGCCAACTGTAGCATACTTTCTCAACCCCCCCACCCTCCTACCCCCATGTGCAGGATAAGATTTCAACCCCCTTAGACTGAAGACTCAGGAAGCATTTGTGGAGGGGAGGACTTCCCATTTGAGTCTCCCCTGATTCTAGAGATTTTGTTCTCCCTCTTTTGCTTATGACTCTTTCCGTCAATAAACTTTATCTTGTCACTTGTCATCGTGGTCTGTGGTTTCATTCTTCTAACCCTGAGACCAAGTACTCAGCATAGAGAGAAATTACGGTTGTGATTATACTTCTAGTACATTTCTGGAAAATGTCTCAACTTTTGGAGGCTCTATTCTCAGAAAATCCCAGGACTTTTTGCACTGGAATAGTTGATGCACCACTAAAACATTTAGGTTCTAAGAATTTGTATTTGATACATAAGAAAATGTAATACACTATATACCAGTATTGTTTTTTAATAAGCTAAATACATAATAGAGACCACAAATTTTATAGGGTAGGATGAATAATGTTTCTTTTAGTGCTAAAGTACCAACCAGGTTCAGTGGAAAATCAGTGTTCTTTTAATACTCTTAAGAGTTTCCTTGGAAAGGTAGCATTGTATAAAAGAGTTTTAGAGAATAAATCTCACTGTACTATAAAAAAAAAATAGGCAAGTCATATGATAAATAAATATAAAAATGATTCTACAAGCTCATCATATAACTGACTAATGGACATTTGAACATACAGCTTTGTGTTACTACCATTGGTCTAGTCAGGAGAAATATTTGTTTTGTTTGTTTGTTTTATTTATAGAGCAATGCTGTGAAGCTTTGAATGCAGACTTTCAAATTTTGAGAAATTAAAAAAAATTCACAGTGATTTTGATAGCTCCTTTTGAAGTATGGTGTTAATTAAAGCAAGGAAATACCAAACACCCACTGAAATGAAGTAACATGAACTGAAATGAACTATTTGTCTGGGGGAGGACATTTCTACCAAGCTCTGAGAATAAGTGGGTCACTGACAACATGTTTGTTGAATTTCTATCAGGAAGTTGTGGCCACTCTGTGTAAAATAAGGAATATGACAGTTCAGGCTTTCTTTTTTCTTCAATCTTGATTTACAGTCAAATATAGGCCTGAGAGATTCTAAACAATTTCCTTGGAACTGATAGAAGACAGTTTTCCTGTTTGCTTTTAAAATATATTTTTACTTTTTAAAAATTTTTAAAATGTTTATTTATTTTTGAGACAGAGTCTCACTCTATCTCTTTGTATGGAGTATCATGACATCATCAGAATTCTTGAATAGACTGGTCTTGAACTTGGAGTTCAAGCAATCCACCCTCCTCAGCCTTTCAGAGTGCTGGGATTACAGGCGTGAGCCATCACGCAGCCTAAAATTTATTCAGCAAACACTTATGCTATTCCTCAGAAAGATCTACTTTCATATTTTAATATGTATTTTTTTTACGAAAGATGCTATTAATCTACATAAAGTTAAAAACTTACTTCAAATGTTGGTATATAGTGTACAATTATGTGCAAATTTAGTAAAATACTATTACTATCAGGAGAAATTTAAGGATACTTTTCATCACTCCTGTCTTCCAATAATAATAAAAAAAAAACCACTGATACAACATAAAAAGATTTAATTGACATAGACTCATCAGTGATCGGGTGTGGTTACCAGCAGTGGATGAAATTACGAAAGAAAAGATTAAAATTGAATACATTTGGGGAAATGCTCTCTTTTTTGTTTGTGGTCTTCTCATTTTAGAACAGTGATAGGATTCAGCTAAGAATATGTCTTGGCCTTTGAAGGACAAGTAGGAACAGGAAAGGACTATGTTGGGGGTGTTGTGAAAGGCTGGAGTAGAGACTGGACATGGCTTCCAATGGCTTTCAAATGCTTGGAGATTGCAAAAGAATCACTCATGGTTTTTAAAATCTCTTCCATGAGAGCACTTGAGGCTAAAGGTTGTGGCTGTCTGCAGGTTGGAGGTTTGAGTTTGGAGCTCCAGCCAGGATGATAGAGGTTGTTTGTAATGACCGTCTGGGGAAGAAGGTCGTGTCAAATGCCACACCGATGACACCATTGGGGACCTTAAGAAGCTGATTACAGCCCAAACTGGCACCTGTTGGAACAAGATTGTCCTTAAGAAGTGGTACATGACTTTTAAGGACCATGTGCCTCTAGGGGACTATGAAATCTATGATGGGATGAACTTGGAGCTTTATTACCAGCGGAGCAGCTTTATTACCAACGGTCCTTTCCCCAACTTATCCTCCTTTCCTCCCACACTACCCACACTAGTATGGATGTTTGTTTTTGAAAACTCATATTAATGTGGAAGTCACGAAAGTGAGGCTGCAGAAGTAGTGAAACTGGCTGGGAGGCAGCCTTCTGGGTGCTGTGGGCTGATGGGGTGGCAGATGATGAGTAAAGACCCTGCTTTTGAGGAAGTAAATAAAGAAATTGGAGGAGGTGCAGAAGGTGGACAGGGAAAAAAACAGGGACTTTTTTCCTGAAGAATTGAGATGTATGATATATGGCTTTGGAGATGAGCAGAATCCTTATACTGAGTCAGTAGATATTCTTGAAGGCCTTGTCATAGCATTCATTGCTGAATGACTCACAAGGTCATATCTATTGGAGGACAAGCTCGAGTACAAGTTGAAGATATAGTCTTGCTTTCAAGAGACCCCAGGAAATTTGCTAGGGTTAAAGACTTGCTTACTATGAATAAAGAATTTTGAAAGGGGCTAGAAAAAGCATTTGATGAAGCAAACTATGGATCTTGACATCATTTGTAGTTTCTCAAACTCCATTACGTTTTAGGGAAACCATAGTATTAATTGTTGTGTTCTACAGTAGTCCTGATATCCACCTATGTAAAGGAAAGATAGAAAAACTGAGTTTTCTGCCTTTATTTTCATGCCTTTGGATTAATTGCCTGCCTTTATATGCCTGCACTTGAATTACTTACTGATTTTTAATGACCACAAAAGTTAAAGTACCTTTCAAACCATGCAGTTTTTTCTGACTATTAACGAAGGATGAAATATTATTAGTGTTTACGTGATAGGCATATTTGTGCCATTGTAAGCTGTACTGTAGCTGTTTAATATGTGAAATCTAAATGGCATCTTTGACTCTGATAGCTGAGATTCGTGCTTTGTG
>NW_003852480.1:6393543-6401823 GCF_000181295.1 Otolemur garnettii | reverse complement strand
TATCTGTTTTAAAAGCTAATTTCTTTTCATATTCTTTTCTTCAGATAATAAGAATTTTTTTTTTTTTTTAGAAACAAAGTTTCACATGAATCTTCCGTGTTGGAAGGTTTTTTTGATTTAACACCATTTGGGAATTATAAAACACCATTTGCTGAGTTTTGGGAGAACTCATTTCCCCAGATAAGATTAAAGCTTCTAAAAAGAAATATTTTCAGTAGCAAGAATGGCATTACCTAAAAATTGAAGGGCATCGATGTCAAGGAAAGCATTTAGGGCAGTTTTTTATTGGCATATTTGTAAGTACTTGTTCATTGTGGAAATATATGCTTGATGGAAACCATGTGTGTCTATGGAAACTGCTTTTTTTTAAGTCTTCTTACACAAAGTTTATTTTTACCTCGATATATTTCTGTGTTGCATTCAACGCAAATCAAAATGAAACAAAAATATATTTAATTGGCTCAGAAAGGGCCATGTGAAAGGAAAAATATTGGGTAAAATTTTACCAATACAGAGTTAGGATTTAGAAGGATGGATCTGAGTTAAAGTCCCATGGGTTTTGTATGTAGGTACCTTATCAAACTATTATTGCATTTAGGTTGAAATAAGGATTGAAATTTCGTTTAAATAGATTACTGAATGTTACTCTATGTGAAACTGAACTTTTCATGTGCCACTTAAAAATGTTACCTATAAATCAGTGTTTGGGAAAATCTTTCTTTCTTAACCTGTTAATATTAAGGAATAAATATGAAATATTAAAAAAGGGGGACCTTGGTCATGTCTAACTCAAATCTAATTTTTGTTTTCCAGAGTGAAAATGAGTTTATGCATTGGTTCAGCTCAACTTGTTGAAAAAACCCATAGGGACTAGGGACTGAAGTTGTCCCCAGACCTACACATGTATACAGAAATACACATGTAATTGGAAAAATATTCTCCTTGTAAAAATATTCTCCATGCATAGCCCCGTGTAAATCTCTTTGTGGACATGGGGAAATTGGGCAGAAGTGGATGTTGGGTTACTACTATTATGAAACCAATTTACAATCACTCACACTTTCATATGAAGAATAGATCACAACTATGGCCCAAGATGGAGGAGGGAGGAAGGAGGGATAGGAAGGGAGGGGGGAGGTCAGATGGAGGGAGGGTGAATGGTGGGATCACACCAATGGTGTATATGCAAAAGTACATGTCAGATCTATTAGTATAGAGTATGAAAGTCTTTTTTTTTTTGAGACAGAGCCTCAAGCTGTCCCCCTTGGTAGAGTGCTGTGGTATTACAGTTCACAGCAACCTCCAACTCCTGGGCTCAAGTGAGTCTCCTGCCTCAGCCTCTCAAGTAGCTGGGACCACAGGTGCCCACCACAACACCCGGCTATTTTTTGGTTGCAGCCGTCATTGTTGTTTGGCGCGGGTCCGGGCTGGATTCGAACCGGCCACCTTAGGTGTATGTGGCTGGCGCCTTAGCCGGTTGAGCTACAGGTGCCGAGCCGAGTATAAAAGTCTTAACACAATCACTAAGTAAATGAGATGAGGCATATATTAACCAATATAATGTAAGCATTCCTAATTCTACATGAAATCAGAAGGTTGTATCCCATAAATGCATTAATGCATACATGATCTATGGATTTATGATTTAATAAAAGATAAATAAATAAAATAATTCTTATCTCAAAACTGTTGCTATTTTTAATTCTTTTTCTTTGTGATTCTTATTTCAAAATTGCTTTTATTTTTAACATAGCATTGTTTTCTGTCACACAGACATGGCATCATTTCTAGGGATCAGGAAGGCAATAGAAAGTTTTCGATTGTTACCTAAGAATGACCAGGAATAAATACCTCTTTGAAAGTAAACAAGTCATTGCCAAAGTTAAAAATAAAGCTACAATATATTACAGTAATATTTGAAAAAGGATGTCCATTTTTGTATAAAGCATTTCTTTAAATTAAATTTATATAGATATTGATGAATTCACTTCCTTTCTTAAGTCTATTTACAGGTTTTTTTTCAGAATTTACTATTTAAATTCAGGCTGCGAGGAAGTGTTACTATAGTTACCTGCATCATCTGAGTATAAAATGAGAGTATTTGAAAATTTTCCTTCCTATGCTACTATCATGCATTATGTACAGGCGATTATGTCCTTCGGGGTTAATATACATTTTACTACATCTGCTAGTAGCTCATGTGTAACCCACTGAGCTTCTGCAAATATATTCCTCCACTTATAATGAAACTCTATATTCATTTCTTCCATGTGGGAGACAGGGTAAGAGAAGAATACAACACAAATCAAGAGGATGGTTTGAATGTGCCCTTTTCTTAGAGGATAGATATTCACTGCCTATTATTTCTCCTTTTTCTTGTTTTTAACCTTTTTATTTTGCTTATATTTTTTCTGTTATTCTCTACCTAGTAAGTAAAGACATACATCCTAGATCCTTAAATTTAAATGCTTCCTGATCAGTCCAAAGAACTCTGTCCCTTGAATTATCCTCAAGTCTTTCTTGAGTATCCTGCTGAAGACATTCTCTGTACGAGTCTGTCAGTGGATGTGGCAAATACCCGACCATGGCTGAAATCCGCAGCTAAAGGTGATGACTGACAGATTCTGTTTTGATGAACTTCAAGTATCGATTCTATCCTTTGTGTACTTTAAACAGTGTTTCAGATTATCTTCAGGATCATTGAATTTCCATACTTGTTTATCAAAATTTCTCTATATTTTAATATGGATAATTGTAATGACAACACTGTGTTTTATACAAACTAACCCCATTTCCACAAGAAATGAACACTGAAGATCTTGCATGCCTTCTCTTTTGTGAATGTGCCTTTAATATCATTTTTTTTTAACCTTACCCTAACCAGAAGGGCTCCACCTCAGAGGCTGGGGCTACCCTGTGCAGGCTTCTGTTCTCTCATTCATAAAATAGTGGTGGCATGGCTCCTTATAACCAGAATTGGAATGTTAATAAAATGTCAGGGCCATTTCTAATAGAATGTCAACTAGTAAACTGTGCCCTGTATTCTTTCCATTTCCTCTTCTACAAAGCAGTGAATAAAGCTTAATGATCTTGTTTATAAATTTTTGTATTTTTGTGGCATTAGTATTTGCAAAGAATAGAAGGATCCCCTCCAAAACCAGAATTAACACAATGATAATATGGTGATAGCCTGCATGATAATTTATAAAGAATTTCCGTGTGCACTGACACATTTTATCATAGACTCGATCCCAAGCAGCATAGAAACAAGTGTTTTTCTTGTCTCCGTTTTATATGCATGACAAGCAGAGGTTTGCAGATGGGAAGTAATCTACCTGAGACGACATGGTTGGTAAGAACTTGACCCCACGGTGCCTAGTGATCAAGCCCAAGGCTTCTTATTATACACTGTGGTCCCTCCCTTTGGTCTTCACACCCAAATTTAGACAAATGAATGTTTGTGATTAGGATCCAGAATAGAACAACATGGGAAGAGTTTTTTTTTTTTTTCTTTATTTTATTTTAGGTTTATTTTCCCATTTAAAAGGATTATACTTTTATCAAATATTCTTCTAGATAAAGATTAAAACACAAAAACGTGAGGTCATTTTCTTACTAATTTTCCAATTTTGTATTTTTTTATATGTCAACATCTATAATCAGGACTTAATCAGACCACTCTCTTCTTTATTTCAAAAATAAAAACCATCTGATATTTTACTTAAAATATTATTCAGTTTTTCTCTTCAAAGCACAGATCTTTTTGTTGCCTTCACCTAATAACACAGGAAAAAAGCCAGATTACCCCCAGAAGAGTAAATGTTCAAACGTCTAACAGGCAATTTCCTGGAATAGTCCAGCTCTGAGCAGGGACGCGGGCATGATACGCCAGACAAAAACAACTGGATGATGGTGGAGTACAACCAAACAGAGCATTAAAGTGGCTGTATTAGAGGCAACAGAAATTTCCAGAAAATAGATCTGGGCTTTTAGGGAGAATCTATGCTCTAATTCTACCCAACACATACAATTCATTTTCCAGAAACTAATTAGAAGTTTCTTTATCCAAAATATCTTTACAGAAATAGTCACTTTAAGTTATTTTGGTGAATTTTGAAATCAGTCCACGAATGATTTGTGTTGCCTTAATATAGCACAGTATTTAATGTGTGTATTTTCTGAGTACGTGTTATATACTACTACTGACTCAAACACGCCACTAAAATAGCAGTTCTTATCCTTTCATATATATATGTGTGTATATATGCATGTATTTTAGTTTCCAGTAGTGTGTAGTCTATACTATGCTTTTATTAGGACTGCTATTTTTAAACAATTTGCCTCCTACCACGTGTGTGTTTTATAACCTTTACTCACTCGGCAGTAAACACAACCTAAATTGTAGGTCATATGTGCTTCAGTCAGCTCATACGTTCTCATCCCCTCACTAAAGGGAGACATTTTGATTACATTCTTAAAATACGGAGCAGGATTTTCATTGTTTAATTTGTACATCAGAACTGTGAAGATGGGGGCGTGGGGACTGTGGTCGTTCCAAGGTCAGAGAAGGGTTTTCCAAGGCGGTGCTGACCAGGAGGAGGGAGGCGACTGACCCAGGCGTGGAAAGCGCGCACGAGCTCGCAGGCAAAGAGCACAGGGTTGTTAGAGGTCCAGAAGGAAGGCCAGAGGGCCAGGAGCAGAGTCTAGAAAGGGGACTCGTAAAGGTGAGGCTGGCGAGGTGGGCGAAGGCCCCCAAATGCCAGGAGTTAGTAGCCATTTGAAGAAGGTTGTGGGCATGTTCAGGTTTGCTTGTCAAGCACCTTGGAACATTCCCCACAATGACTGGGGCTAATTTTGGAGGAAAAGAGAGTAAACGGAACAAGGCTGGGTTTTGAAGTCGTTGCTGTGGTGATGGTCCAGCACGGGCCCTGGCTCCTCCATTCCGCCATCACAAAAGCCTGCTAGAGCTGGGCGCTCTCACGCGGCCTTCTGCGTCCTTAAGTGCAGCCTTTTGACTGAATCCAAATTTTATTAGAAGCTTTTGTTCTGTAAAATTTGGATTCAGTCAAAAGGCTGCCTCAAAGAACCTAGAGGGCCACCTGTGACTGGAAGGCTACGGATTCTCATCCCTGCCAGATCTCCCATAACCTGGATTCCTGATCCCAGGCCTTGCAATTGATCACTCCTGCCTATTCTGGTGCTACCTTCCAAATCCTTTGCCTTATAAGACCTTCATTCAGTGACTTTACAATTTGTTCCTATTTTTCAGAATGTATCATCTATCCCCTTTATGACTTCATAACCTTCTCTAACTAAGATGAGAGTTGGTGACTCAGCATAATATAATAACTCCATGGTCAAGTCTCTGAGTTCTCTTATTCTTCTTTCCTTCTGTGACTCATACCTGGTGAACCTTTTGCTAAACTCAGCTACCTACGTTATAATCTAAATGAAGCAGCTAAGCTTTAACAGAAATGTCCTATGTAACTGAGCTCACTGGACTCATTTAATTTATAAAACCAAATTAAAAATATATACTCAACAAAGGTAGAATATTTTACTTTACTCCCCTGGCAAATTCATTTTCCCATTCTCTAAAATGACTATTTCATACCATATCTTCTTTTCACAAGTTTTCTAAAATCTCCACATTTCTCAAATTAAAGTGTTGGCTTTTTCACATTTCACTAAAAGTAACTAAAATTGGTTTAAGAAAAAAAAAAAAAAAAGGAAGGAAAGATCTCATCCTTCTACCATTAGCTCCACCTACCTACCTGCGTCTATACCAGGATATTCCTCGTGGAGACTGACATCATGGCATAAGATTTCTCCCTTCTCTCTAATACCAACCTGCTTGTGAATTAGATTCCACCCATTTTCTCATTCCTTAGAACTTCTAGCTTGCATTTTGCCTTCTACATCAAACTTAGTCTCTATTGGATCACTCTAATCAACGTAAAGACCTGCTTGATATAAATATCTTTAAAATAATTTCCTTTGAGCTCACATTTTTCCTTAGCTACTCTCCCCACATTGTTCTACTTCCTGTAAGACTGAAAATCTTAGAAGAAGTTGTCTGTGGCTGTCTCTCTTTCCACACTTTCTGATTTTTCTCCAGCCACTTCTAATTTAGCTTTCATCCTTACCAGGAGTTCTAATCAAGGTTAGCACTGGTATATAAAACAATAATCAGAAATCTTAATCAGATGAACTTCAATAATGTGACAGTTCACCACAACCTCCCTAAATACAATTGCTTTTCTGTGCTTCTGTGAACTCCAACGTATTTGAATTTACTGTTATCTCACTAATCTCTCTCTCTTTTTTTTTTTACTCTCTTTACTGCTTCGTAAGAACTCAAAATACTGGAGAACTCTTGGGTTCTATCCTTAACTTTTTTTTTCTGTTATATTTTCTTTCTACCTCAATTCTCCTATGTGAGCACATGTTGGCATTGGATTAAAATCTTCCCATCACGTATGTAATATTAATATGTAATTTTACCTCAATCCAGGCATCTTTTCTGAGCCTCCAACTCACATATCCAACTGCCTACATGACATATTCACTCAGCTATATTATGGCCTTTCAATATAATATAGAAAAGAGCCACACTACTGATTTCCTTTCTTCATTCACTCTTCAAAAACTTTCCCATTCTATTAAAAGGCACTAAAATCCTCTTATCTTTTTTTTTAAAGACAAAACTATAGAAGACATTTTTTCTTTCTTTCTTTTTTTTTATTAAATCATAGCTGTGTACATTAATGCAATCATGGGGTACAGTGTGCTGGTTTTATATACAATTTGAAATATTTTCACCAAACTGGTTAACATAGCCTTCATGGCATTTTCTTAGTTTTCTTTCTTTCTCCTGGCAGTCCATATACAATATCTATTTCAACAAAAATCCAAGAATTCTTTGAAATGTATATTATATAATAAAATATATCTGTATTAGAAAATGACTGTTTCTCATCTTTTTCTCTGCTGCATGCTTTGTTCATGCCACCTCACTGCCTGTGAGCTGATTTTGCTGCATTCTTTCCTGAACTGGTCCACCTATTCCACACACCAGCCAGATGGGTTATTTTAAGACCAAAGTCAAATCTTGTCTTAAAATTCTCTGGTGTCTACTCATCACACGTATATAATTAAAACTCTTTCTGGCCGGGTATGGTGACTCATGCCTGTAATCCTAGCACTCTGGGAGGCTGAGGCAGGTGGATCCCTTGAGCTCAGGAGTTCCAGACCAGCTTGAGCCAGACTGAGACCCCACCTCTATTAAAAATAGAAAAAATACCTGAGTGTTGTGGACTCCCGTAGTCCCAGCTACTCTGGAGGCTGAAGCAGAAAGATCACTTGAGCCCAGGAGTTTGAGGTAGCTGTGAGCTATGATGATACCACAGCACTCTAGCCTAGACAACAGAGTGAGACTCTGTATCAAGAACAAAACAAACAAACCTCTTTCTGTGTCTTTCAAAGCCTTATAATGTGCAGTGTCTGCTTATCTGGCTGAGTTTCTTCAGTACCCTCCACACTGACGTAACAAACTGGTGCTCTTCCTGTTCAGAGCCTTCTTATCACACATCTTCCCCTGATCACGGCATCATTATAAGCCCAGTTTCAGCGTAAGTGGCAACTTCTCAGAAAAGCTTTCCCTGGTGACTTGTCCTGACCTCCCACTTTTTCATCTTTTAAAAGTACTTGTTATCTGTGGACTAGAAACATCTATTTGAGAGCATTCTGCAGAGAATTATAGCCACAGGAACAAATGAGATGCAAGGGGAAGTGTATAGAAGGTAAAAGAAGAAATCTCAGTTTTGAGTCATGAGTGAACTCAAAATATAGTGATCAATGGAGAGAAATCAGCTAGCAAGTAAAAAGCAAAAATAAAAGGTGTAGTAGAAAAAGCAAGACACTGTGGGGACATGAAGAAAGAAGTCAACTGGAGAAATGTTAAGAAGTTTGTGTAGTTATTATTGTTCAATGTCTTTGAGTAGTTAAATAAGTAGAAGATTTAAATATCATTTGGACCTAAGATACACAAGCCTTTGTAACTTATTAAAAAGTGTTTTAGTAAGTGATATTGGTGGTAGTCATGGCAGAGTATCATGGGTAGCAGGGAAAAGGCATCAGTATATACGGAAAATACTTGAGGAATTTGAATGTAAAGAAGAAGGAACATAGAATTAAGAGATGGGAAGAATATGATATAAGAAGTAGGGTTTTATTTTCAAAAATTAGAAATTTGGGGCTGGGTGTGGTGGTTCACACTTG
>NW_003852480.1:6388549-6391435 GCF_000181295.1 Otolemur garnettii | reverse complement strand
TGATGTATTGATCTTCTCTGAATACATTCTTTCCACAAAGAGATTTGGGGCATCTACTCTGTACCAGACATTGAATTAGGCTCTGAACCTATGAAATATACAAGATAGACAAGGTGCTTGGCTTTATTAGCTCAATCTTCTCTCTCTCTCTCACTTGAAATCTGAAAAATACACTTTTTCTTCCTCTCCTGAGCACAGATATGAATGTGAGCATAGTAATATATAGTAAGGTGTACTTTCATTTCTTAGAATTATACTTTGAGTATATCTCTCTTCTTAAGTAATGCCTGTAGTATACTATAGACCATGGAATATTCAAAACATTATGGACTAATCTATTGCTAGAGATTCATATTTAGATATGTAATATTATATTATCATTTTAATTGCTAAAGTTGGTCATATACTTATGTTTATTTAATGTTTTCTGATCATTAAAAATGTGCCCACTTTATACAAATCTGGAAAAAATCAGGAAAAAGACAAAAATAGTTACTCCTCCTAGCATCTATAAGTAATAATACTTATATTATTTCTGAATAATACTGATATTCCATTTCATTATATATGTGTAAGTAATAATACTTATAATACTTACATTACTTCTAAATAATACTGACATTCCATCTCAGCTATTAACTATACTGACAAAATGATTTACACTAAGTTTCATCCTATTACTTTAATTAAAATTTTATGTATGCCGAGCATGATGGCTCACATTTGTAATCCTGGCACTCTGGGAGGCCAGGGCAGGTGAATTGCTTGAGCTCAGGAGTTTGAGATCAGCCTGAGCAAGAGAGAGATTCGTCTCTACTAAGAATAGAAAAACTAGCCAGGCACAGTGGCGGGTGCCTATTGTCCCAGCTACTTGGAAGGCTTTGGCAAGAGGATTTTTCAAGCCTAAGAATTTGAGGTCACAATGTACCCAGGGTGACAGAATGAGACTCTATCTCTTTGGCTCAAAAGGGTAGGGCGCCAGCCCCATATGCCGGAGGTGGTGAGTTCAAACCCAGCCCCGGCCAAAAAAAAAAAAAATTATCTAATACTTCTTATACTTATGTCTAAATTAAATTCTAAAAATGCTGGTGTTATTAAATGACTATCTAATAAGCCCTAAACTTCTGAATTGAATTTCACTTATCAATTTACCTTTCGCATTGTTTTTACTCTCATGTAATTGAGTGTTGTGTGGATTATTTTTTCATCTTTTTATTAGTAAAGACAGTTCCTTTCCTTTACACAGGTGTGTGTACCCAAATACATATGTGTTCTTTTAGAGCTTTAAAAAAATGATTTGTATAGATTTCCTGTATGTTGAACTATGACCTGGTAGCAAATATAGTTCCTTACTTCTTTCTTATTTATAAGTGCTTGGCTAAAGCACTGTGGCTGAGAAGTCACACATGTTAAGAGCAGAGGCGCTATTATGCAATTCCATTGCCAGCATAAAATAGAATTCCCATTTTAGTTATTTTGGGGGGAGCTGACATTATAACTATGTATGTGAGATATTTTCATTTATGTTTTTATTTCTTGTTCACGTAGCCCATCAGCGATCTCTCCACTGCACTGTGCCCTGCACTATACTCTGTGATCTCTGCTGTCACGTGAATGTATGCAGTGCTCTCCGTGTTGCCCGTCATCTCTAGTCATAAACCACCTGATTCCTTTTCAGTTTTGTAAAGGTGCTCCTAATCGTTCTCCTCTTTTCTCCTGTGTCATCAAGTCATGGGATTATTTCCATCAGTGTATATGTGCCAAAAAACTTCCCCCTTTGGGCATAATCATCTACCCTGCATATCTCTGCTTTCCTTGATAACAAAATTTTCCTAAGGAATCAGTGCCAATTGCATTCATTTTCTACCTTTTTGCTTTTTTCTTGTACATTCTTCAGTTCCTTTTTTTCTTTTATTTGAGACAGAGTCTTACTATGTTGCCCTCAGTAGAGTGCCATGGTGTCACAGCTCACAGCAACCTCAAACTCTTGGGCTTAAGCGATTCTCCTGCCTCAGCTGCCCAAGTAGCTGGGACTATAGGCACCCACCACAATGCCTGGCTATTTTTTTTTTAATAGTTATTATTGTGGTTTGGCAGGCCTGGGCCAGGTTTGAACCTGCCTGCTACAATGTATGTGGCCAGCACTCTAGCCACTGAGCTACAGGCACCAAGCCTCTGAGGCACCAAGCCTCTTCAGTTCCTTTTTTATGCCATTAGTTTAGTGAAATAGGTCTTCTTAAGGCCACCAAGGTTGCCAAACTCAATGGTCACTTCTCTTGAGCCTAAATGTCCTATCAGCTGTATTAGATGTAGTTGGTCACTGTTTTTCACTGAGGAGCTCTTTTCATTTGCTTTTAAGGCTCCTTCTCTCTTTTGGTCCTGCGTTTATATATTTGGAAACTCTTTCTCAGCCTCTCTGCTGATTTCTTCTCTCATCTTCTAGACCTTTATATTGTGTCATGTTCTTCATGTCAATCCATGGATGTGCTTTTTCCCCGACTGCCCAATTACTTTAGTTTTCTCATTCAATCCCATAGCCTTAGAGATGGTAAACATGATAATACTCAACACAGACGTCCGTCTTCAAACCAGATTCCTCTTAGGAACTCCAGACCTGTGCATTCAACTGGCTGCTTGATATCTTCACTTGAGTAAATATTTAATATCTCAGTCTTAGATTTCTGAAATCAAACTCCCTAAGGCTCCCCTTCTGACTGTGTTTGTCCATAATGATAACTACTACCGTGTTTTCCTAGGTCAAAATCATGGACTACTCTTTGTCTCGCAACCACCAATCCATAAGCAAATCCTGCCATTGCTGTCTTCAACATACGTACAGAAAGCTAACAGACAAATAAAGCAAGGTTATAGGATTCGATATTGCAA
>NW_003852480.1:6385909-6388068 GCF_000181295.1 Otolemur garnettii | reverse complement strand
TATTCCATGCCTATAAATTGGAAAAGTCACTATTATTAAGATGCCAGTTCATACCAACTACTCTATAGATTCAGCAAAATCCCAATCAGAATCCAAAGAAATTATTTGGTAGATGCTTGCAAGCTGTTTCTAAAGTTTACATGGTAAGACAAAAGACTTAGAATAACTAACAGAATCATGAATAAGAGTACAATGAAACACTAATAATAGCTCATATAAAGACCTACTATAAAGCTACAGTAATCAAGATGATGTTGTATTGACGTAAAAGTAGACAAGTAGATCAGTGGGAGAGACTAGATAGACCAGAAAAAGATCCACATACTTAGAATGAAATGATCTCAGATAAAGAATTAAGAAAATTAACAGAGAAAGAATAGAATTTTCAATGAGATACGGATTTTATGAGTTTCACAAAATTTAAGTTTAATGTTTCATAAAACTAAATGTAAATGAAAAAATGATAAAACATCAGTAAGAATACTTTAGAAAAATATGCATATTCTTGGGTTTGGCAATGAGTTTTTTATGATTTACACATCAAGCATGATCCATGAAAAAATGGTCAAATTGAAATTTATTAAAAAACAATAAACTTCTGCTCTGTAAAAAACATTGTTAAGAGAATGAAAAAAACAAGTCATAAAGTGGGAGAAAATATTTACAAAACACATATTTAAAGGATTTCCATTTAAAATATAGAAGCAAATCAAAACTTAATGCAAAGCAACCAGTGCAACTTAAGAAAAAATGAACCAAAGATGTAAACACCTGAAATCTTTGAGATACACAAAAGTCAAGAAATGTAAAATCCACTCATACAAAAACAAGAGAAGCCCTCCCAGCACACGGATAAGCCAAACAACTTGAACTTGTAAAGGTGAATCAGATAAGACGCTGCTGATGGTGTTTCTTGGAAGGGAAATAATGGGCCGTACCATAGGCTATCTCAAAACTTTCATAGTGACTCACATATATATAGATGAAAAATAGTCACAGCAATATCATTTTGTCATTAAGGAATTGAATACTAAAGTATCAGTGAGAAACCACTGCATACCTCTTAGAATGGCTATAATTTAAAAAGCCGATAACAAAATTCCAAAGCTAACATTACCGAATATTGGCAAAACTGTAGAATAACAGAAAGTTCCATTGACTCTGATGGGAACACAAATAGTACAGCCACTTTGGAAGACAGTAGCAATTTCTTACAATGTTAGACACAGCCTGAGTCCGTGAACAGCAAATGTGCTCCTAGGTATAAACCAAACTGATTTGAAAACGTGTGTTCCCCATAAAAGTTGGCATATGAATGTTTATAGCGGCTTTCTTCTTAATCATCAAAGCTGAGAGTGACCCAGATGTTCTTCATAAGTGAATGGATAAACTATGTTATGTTAGACAAAGGAATATTATTTAATGATAAAAACAAAATAAGCTGTCGAGACCCAGAAAGACACAGTTGAGTTTTATTATTCCGTCCTAGGGGAGGAGGCTGGAATGATTCATTTAGTAATGAATTAGAGTTGAAGACATCAGGATGACCTCATATTTAGACTAGGATAGATACATATGATCATATATAGAAGTATTTTTTACATATGTGACTCATAATTTGTGTGTACATGTACAGAGGGTACCAAATAATGTATACACATTGTAAGGAAAGAAAAAACTATTCAAATGGTAATACTCGGGTCACATTTCATTTCTGGAATTACAAGAGACACAGGATACAAAATATTGATAACAAATGTTGTCTACATATAGAGTATTGCAATTTTAATAGCTTTTTCTTTTTTAAATTTTTTATTTTTATTGTTAAATCATGTTTGTGCATATCAGTACTATCATGGGGTACAGTGTGTTGTTTCCATATACAATTTGAAATACTTTCATCCAGTTGGCCAACATAGCCTTCATGTCATTCTCATAGTTGTTGTGTTAAGACATTTATAATCCACATTTAGAAAGATTCACATGTACCCTTATAAGATAAATCATAGGTGTGATCCCTGCAATCCCCTCTCTTCACCCATCCTCCTCTCTCCCCTCCTTTAATAGCTTTTTCTTTCTTAAAATGTGTATACATTTTTGTCACCCTCTGTACGTGTATATTTATGTTCTGCTTTGTCGGCTGAGCAGCTGTAGAAGCA
>NW_003852480.1:6376709-6385333 GCF_000181295.1 Otolemur garnettii | reverse complement strand
TGGCATAACACAATTACGTGAAGAATCACTTGTAGCAGATGATTGGTCAAAATATAAAATCCTTCACACGACGGAGATTGTAAACCACCCTTCCCTCTCAGGTGCTTATGCCGATATATAAATTAGGGTTCTAATCGTAACACATTTCTTTATACCTGATCAAAAATGCTTTCCTCTTCTGCTGGGAAATGAAACTATACTCTTTTTTTACCTGAAGAATCAACTATTTCTCACTTTGAATCTATTTGTTTTAGGTGGTTTTGATGTCACCTCTTACTTTTAAATATCATTCTGTGATGTGGTAAAGATAGTCAGTATTACAGGGATTGGTTCAGAGAAAGGCCAACCTAGGAAAATCAGGCTGGGAAATTCTAGCCAACCTAGGAAAATCAGGCTGGGAAAAAAAAATTGTTTTTATACGTCGGAAACCAAAGCAAGCTGTAACATTGGGGAACAAGTCTTAGAAGCCACCACAGGGTAAACAGCATCAAAAGTTGAAAAGGTACAGATTTGATACATGATTCAAGAATTTGGATCCAGCTGTGCTTAGAGCCAAAGAGCTCTGACTTTTCATTTAGAAGAATCCGATGATTTTCTTTTTTATCTCATAAACCACTATGAGTTGGGTCTTGATCCCTTGTCACCAAGGAGCCCTGCCACTGTGTTTGTATAAGTTTGCCTCCACGGCCCCTTCTACATTGCCAGGCCCTGGAGGGGCGGGAGAGATGAAATATTTTTCTATTTTTGTTTAACTTTGAAAAATTAAAAGGAAGAAAAGATTAAGCTTATTTTTAAAAATCCATTAAGAACTAATCTTTCTTATATATTGGTTTCATAATGGTACTGAATATATAATCACTCATACTTCCATATGAAAGATAAAACACAACTATAGCCCAGAATAAAGGAGGAAAAAGGAGGGGGAAGGGAGAGGGGAGGATGGGTGGAGAGAGGGTAATTGGTGGGACCACACCTATGGTGCATTTTGCAAGGGTACATGTCCAATCTCTTAAGTGTAGAGTATAAATGTCTTAACATGATAATTAAGTAAGTGAGGTGAAGGCTATGTTAACCAGTTTGATGTAAGCATTCCAAATTGTATATACAATCAGCCCATTGTACCCCATAAATACATTAATTTATACAGCTATGGTTTAATAAAAAAAAGTGTTGAAAATACGAGAGCGTTGAATTATGCATGAGTCGAGGTGGGCTCTAAATTGTTTTTGTAATGAGAAAATCACCAAGAGTCAAATAAACTTTAAAAAAGAACTAATTTTTCTTGACTATGAGGGAGTTTTAATATAATTGGGCCATGAGTTAAAAATTGTTTTTGTAGTAATTAAACAGCATGTTATTTGAAATATCTCATAGTTATCTGCTAAGCTTTCAATTCAGCTAATTTTGCCTCTTGTGGGTAAGGAGGCTAGGGAGCTAGACTAAGCATTTTTAGTGTAGTCTCTGCTCCTGGACACTTACTTGGGTGATTTATGCATATACAGTACATAAAGGATAAAGAATGTAGTTTACTATGCAAAGACTAATGGGATTGAGAAGTGGGATTAAATCTAGTACACACTTTACAAAGAGTTTATCCTTGAAGATTAAAAATTATCCCTTAATCATTTCTTTAGGTCTCTTGACACTCACCTTCTCATCAAAATGAGTTTAGTAAATATAATTTGAATGAGAACATAATGAAAAACATTTAACCATAAATAGTCATCCAATCATTGGAAGAATTTTAATCCTATAACTGAAATTATTAAAATTTGGGCCCAAGATCTATTATATTTACTCTTTGATGCATATTTCCTTATAAATATACAATAATCTCAAGTGTATTGTTCTGAACCCAATATTAATTAAAAACACCCTTCTGAGGCCTAGGAATTAAAGCCACCATGATTGTTAACTTTGAAATTTTACTTCAGTAAAATATTCTTATTCCACAAATTCACACTATAATCATTGGGTTTGATGTATAAATGCTGATTGGGACCTAGCATGCTACTAAATATATTTTAGCAAATGTTTGTTGCTCGTATAAACTGTACTATTTACTAAGATTTATGTCACGAAGAATCTGTAACATATGAGTAAGGTAAAGTTTAAAGAAATAATGTATTGACATTAATCACAGGGACTCAGGAGTGAAGTTATTTTTGAATCACAGAAAATATCTCAAGGTTTATGCTGTACTGCCTCTAGTGGACAAGGGGCTAGTCAAAGCATTTGGGTGTGTTCTAAATACTCTCTCAAATTTCATGATACTGATTTTCACATAAGACTTTGGGAATCTCAAAATGAACAAGCGTTTAATGTTCAATTTGTGCTGGAGCCAGCTTTAACCAGGCTCCACTCTATATGTTTGGCAGAGACATGGGGCCAGTGTGTGCTTTCAAAGAAAGTTTCCCTGATTCATTCCATTTGTAATATATGCTGCTAATACCAGGTGGCAAATGCTTAATCATTTCTAATCTTTTTTTACAGTATATTATTTATAAACATTGTTAACAAGCATGTTAAAATTTTCATTTTCAGGGAACGTTAACATTTTTAAAATGGGAACAATGTGTATCTTTAGTATTTTATGGGTATTTTGGATTTTATGAACAAATTAAAATATAGTGCAGTTACCAATCAATTTATAGAACATTTTGTCTTTATTGACAATTCATATTGAGGATATAATCCATAAGCTAACCTCTCATGAAGTTTGTTAATTACATAGTTTGATTTACCAGCAGCTTTATTCTTAATTACCCCAAACTGGAAGTGTTTAAATTGTTATTTGCAATAACCAAGTCATAGGTTTTATGATTAGTACAAAAAGATTAAGGTTACTGAGACTATTCTTCAATGGAAGAGTGGATTTTTGGTATTGACCCTGAGCATCCAATTTGTACTGAGTTACACGATTCCCTCTCTCCCCCACCTCCTCTGGGATTGAAATGCAAAAATCACATGTCTATACCTCTCTTGCAATAGTCTGAATGAATTTAAAATCTATCAGTTAGATATATTCCAATCGTTTTTGAAGGCAGAGGCAGAAAGTAACCAGAGGCCATTTCTCTCTGTGGTTGAAGAGTGGATTTTCTCAGATGTGCATTTTTGTGGTGGTTAGATACATCCCCTCTGTCCTATCACTAAGTTCAGGGTACTAGGTAGCTGTGGTGCTAGCAACCGGTAGGGGCCACAGAAGGTCCTGACCTCTTGGGGACAGCCATAGATTCTGGCATCTAGATCACAAGTCTGAGCACACAACTATGGGAAGAAATAGAATGTATTTGAAAGGTAGTTGAAGGCAGCACAAGTAGTGAGAGAAAATTCATAAAGTGTGTGTGGTGTACATGCAGGCCTCATGTTTATGACTCAAGGTCGTCAGTGGAAGAAAATAAATTTACACGTGTATAAAAGTTGAAACAGGTGAAATAGATGGCTGGGAATGTGGAACCACAATCCAAACGCCTGGTTAAGAAGGTGATTTACTGCTGAAGCAAGAAAGAGACCTTAGTAGGCGTTGTTGGCTTGCAGCTGTGGTCCCGGCTACTTGGGAGGCTGAGGCTGGAGGATTACTGGAGCCCAGGAGTTTGAGCCTGCATAGGCCGGCAGACGCCAAGGCGGTCTAGCCCTGGAGACAAAGTGAGACCCTGTCTAAAAGAAAAAATAAATAAGAAGTAGGTGATTTATAGAGTTAACACAGTAACCCTGACTACATAGATAACTACATTATGTACCCGTTAGAATTAAAAATAGTAAGACTTTTAAATTTTGATATGTATGTTTTTTAAGGCTCATATAATGTAAGGGCACATGCCTAAACATTGATTTTTAGTACAAGTGAAATAACAAGCCACAAATATATTTCCTGTACTGAAACACAGGCACACACAAGCACGTCTCATACGCTGACCGTTCTGTAATTGTGCCCTTTTCAAGGCGGCGCTAGTGGCTCTGTGAATTTGCCCTTATCCTTTGCTGCCCCCCTGTGTTAACAGGTGGGAATCACATAAACAGTTTTACTCCCCGCCCCCCGTTTTTGTTAAACATCAAGGGACATTTAGAAAAGCAGATATTTTAAAGTGAAATATTAGGTCACGATCCTAAAACGTAATTTTTAGTACAAGTGAAATAACAAGTCGCAAATATATTTGCGGAACTAAAACACAAGCACGCACAAACATACATGTATGGAGAGCTGGTATGCCACCTTGTCGGCGTTTACTAACAAGTTCATTCTGTCTAGGTTTTTGTGAAATACCTGAGAGAAGAAAAGTAAAGAGCGCATCATGCTCTTTACAAAGGGATGATTGGCGCTGTTTCCCCATTGCCGCGGTGAGCTGGGGCTTTCTGGCGGCTCTAACGAAGGACACGCCCCTTTCAGGGACCGCTCCTTTCTTTGCCCTCCTTTCAAAGCTTGATTAAAAGCTCTATCTCTGACCTATCAATATTTGTATCTATGTTCAAATACTTATAAATTGTTCATTTTTCTCTGGGAGTATCTCAGCTTTTACGTCTTTTCTTATGTGATTATGAAATTCAGAATCCAAACCGGGACAATTTTGAGAGTAAAAGCTTTTATTACGGGTAATTAGCCTGGTTAGCGGCTACCAGGCTCACATGGGCAGCCAAACGCACACCACTGTGCCACTTACCAGGGTGCCAACTTACACTGTTAGACGAGGTCCCTGTGCTCAGAAGCATTCCATGCTTGGTCAGATAATCTACTGCTGCTGCCTTAAATTTCTTCATCATTTTTGGAAAAGGGGCCCCACATTTTCATTTTCCCCTGGATCGTACAATTATGTGTCCAATCCTGGATAAAGGCTATCTGAATAATCCCTCCAGTCTCAAAGAACTCAGCAATCTGCTTTCTGTTTTCTCCATCAGCAGAAAATTTACAACCGTTCAGACACTGAGTCATCCTCATGTATTCACCCTAAATACAAGAAGTGATTTCCTAAACAACTAAGTTATTCATATGGAATATTTATATTTTTGTCTCTATGTACTAATCATTTTTTCTTATCCTGAATTTCTGCAATTTATTTTATGACCATCTCCCACATTTTTAGAATTTAGAAATTGCTTTTATCATATACCAACAGTCCTGCTTGGCACCGTTCTGATACATATATGTTTTAGTTACCATTTTAGTTACATAACAGCAGTTTCCCAACAACATTCAAATTTTAGCCACACATAACACAGTCTCTTAACAGTGAGTAATTACATCAAATAACAAACAGGACTGTTAGCACTTGGGCTTACAAATCACTAAATAAATAACAGATGTCCCAAATCACATTAATGTTTCAAAGTCCGTCAGCAATTGGTCACTGCACATCTATTATTTAGTTCACAGATAGCAAAGCATAAGATTGTGTTACTTCCTCGTCTCCCAGAGATAAATGCATGTGATATTTTATTAAAATGGGTAACGGAAAGAGGGCATCAGACTACAAAATAAAGTATAGCTGAAAAACCCAAAATGTAATTAATTAATGAAATTCTAATCATGCATAGGTGAACTATAGAGGAAAGAGCTTCTTCTATATATTTCTGCTGTTCAGGGAGTTTAGATGTGCAGCCAGAAGAACTTAGTGAAGTGAATTTATTAATACGAGTTTTCTCCATGTGATTAAGATCTCCTTGTAGTGATGAAACTCGCAGGACTCCTTTTACAGTTCTGAATGTCTGTGCCTTGTGAACACTGCCTTGATACATATGAATTAAAATGGTTGGTGTATTTTTACTAAATATTTCAAGCTAATTTTTAAACAGTTAGTCATTGTGTTGCATGACCACTCATGATAATAAGCTAAGTCTGCATAAAAGTACCAAGACATTTAAAATTTATGTGTGTTTCCGGATTACTAGGAGCTTTTAAGTGCACACATTCTGTTCCCTTCTAAAAGTTCATCAACTTGTCAATAAAAAGGTCAAAAACCTATAACAGTGACAGGATCTAGACAGTTGCTCACTGATGGAAAGGCCCTGTGGAGGAATTTGGGTCATAAGCAGTTTATGGAGGGAAGAATCAATGGCAGGGACACAGCAGAGGAAGAGGCTGGAGGTGTGGGTATGCACAGTGAAATAATTGCTACAATAACATAGTTACTGTGTGTGTGTTGAGAGCACCTGAAATCCACTCACCCAGAAAATTTCCAGTATCCAATCCAGTACTGCTGACTACCGTCGTGGCTCTAGGCGTGCATCCTGTGAGGACACAACTCTGTACCTTTGACCAACATTGCCCCATTTTTCTCTCCTCTCTGCTCCTGATACCCACCTTTCTGCTTTCTGCCTCGGTGCGTTCAACGTTTTTGAGAGTTCACACGTAAGTAAAATTAAGGAGTATTTTTCTTCCCATGCCTGGCTTATTTCACGAAGCACAATGACCTTCTGGTTCATCTATGTTGTCACAAACTGCAAATGTCCTTTATTCAGGCTAAATAACATTCCATTATATTTATACCTATGTCTATGTATAAAATACACCATATGGTATGTGTTTTATATATATCCACATATATATGAAATGATGTCATGTGGTATGCGGTACGTGTGTGCATTTATGTATATATGTGAAATTATCCATGCACTCATTGATGAACACAGGTTATTGATATATCTTAGCTATTATGGATAATGCTTCAGTGAACATAAAGTGTAGACATATCATGGGGGAATTGATTTCATTTTCTTTGGATGTATATACCCAGAAAGGGATTGTTGGATCACATGGTAGTTTCATTTCTAATATTTTAAGGATCCAACATAATGTTTTCCAGGTAAGGGCTGCACCAATTTACACTTCTGCCAACAATGTACAATGACTTGCTTTTCTCCACGTCCTCCCCAACAGTTTTGAGTTTGATGTAGTCGCACCTGTTGGTCTTTGCCTTTGTTGCCTATGCTTTTGGTGTCCTGCCCCCCAAATCATTCCCAAGAGTAATGGGAAGGAGCTTTCTCTCTCTGCTTTCTTCTAGGATTTTTATGGTTCTGGCTTTTCCACTTAAGTCTTTTCTCCATTTTGCATTTATTTTTGTGTATAACACAAAATAATGATTACAAAGGCTGTGTGTGTGCGCACAGAGACTGTTAGAATTAATCAATGAATTCAGTAAGTTTCTAGATACCAAATCAATATAAAAATCAGAGCATTTCTATATGCTAACAATGAACTATCAGAAAATGAAATAAGATCTCATATAAAGTAGCATCTAAAGAATAAACTACTTAAGAGTAAAGTGAAAGATGTGTACACTGAAAACTGTAAAACCCTGATTAACAAAATTGAGGACGATATAAATGAATGAAAAAATAACTCATATATATGGATCGAAAGAATTAATGTTGTTCAAATGTTTATACAGTTCAATGGTAAATGGATCCAATGATATCACCATAAAAATTTCAAGGAAATATTTACAGAAATAGAAAAAAATAATCGAAAATGTGGATAGAACTACAAAATCCCATTAATAGCCCAAGAACATTTCAGAGGAAAAAATGTTGCATCATAGTTCTTAATTTCAAATTATGTTACAAATTTATAGTATTTCAAAATAATATTATACCTTGCATAAAAGACACATATATCAATGGAACAAAACGGAGATACCAGAAGTGAACCAGCACATTATCAACTAATTTTTGATAAGGGCTCCAAAAACACACAGTGGAGAAAGGACAGTCTCTTCAATAAGTGGTGCTGGGAAAACTGGATATTCACGTATAAAAGAATAAACTTGGACCTTTATTTTTGAACTTTTTAAACATTAGATATAATTTGTTGAAATTCAAATATAATAGAAAATCTAAATAATAGATGCTTTTAAATATTTTTTTCCTGAAGAATAATGCATTTATTTTATTTTTTCTTTATTAAACCATAACTGTGAACATTATTGCATCTATTGGGTACACTGTGTTGATTTGATATACAATGTGGAGTGCTTACATCAAAATGATTAACATAACCCTCACCTCACTTACTTATTTGTTGTGGTAAGATATTTATACTCTTAATAGTTTTGAAATGTACCATTGCACTGTGCACATTAGGATAGGTCCTACCAAATACCATCTCTCCTCCCAGCCTTCCCTCTCCCCTCCCCTCTCCTTCCTCTTCCCTCCTTCTTTCTGGACTATAGTTGTGTTTTATCATTTGTATGAATGTGTACATGTTTATATATTGATTTCATAATAGTATTGAGTACATTGGATACTTTTTCTTCCATTCTTGAGATACTTTACTAAGAAGAATATGTTCCAACTCCATCCAGGTAAACATAGAAGATATAAAGTTCCCATCTTTTTAATGGCTGTATGCATAGTATTCCATGGTGTACATATACCACAATTTGTTAATCCTTTCATGGATCCATGGGCATTTAGGCTGCTTCCATGACTTGGCAATTATGAACTGGGCTGCAATAAGCATTCTGGTGCAAATATCTGTGTTGTAAAATGATTTTTGATCATCTGGGTAAATACCTAGTGGAAGAATTGCAGGATCAAATGGTAGGTCTACTTTTTAGTTCCTTGAGTGTTCTCCAAACTTCTTTCCAAAAAGGACATATTAGCTTGAATTCCCACCAGCAGTGTAGAAGTGT
>NW_003852480.1:6368518-6376304 GCF_000181295.1 Otolemur garnettii | reverse complement strand
GGGGGGGGGAATGCTCCTCATAAAATATTTTCCCAGGACAATTTCTTTAATAATTTTCTCTGAAATGCATGTTTTAATGACAATAGGGATTTTAAATGAAATGCCTACTTTTTCAGTAACACAAATTTTTATATTTCGTAAAACAGGAGCCCACAGAAGATGGTGTGTTCCTGAACCCCCTTCCCATAGAAGACAGTGGTAGCCAGTGATGAGGAAGTGATGATGGAGTCCAGCTGTGGAGATTCAAGTTCTTGGGGTTGTTTGCTTACTTCTGGGAACTCTGGCCAATCTCAGAGAGTCACATGGAAGGGGCCACTGGCTAGAAGTCTTACCCAAAAGGCTTCTTAATTTATTCCTGATTTCAAGTGCCAGTGTTCACTTATATGGAGGCTCTAAAGGGATGGTGAAGAAAAAAATTACAACTCAGACCTTACCTTACAAACACCGACAATGTAACTTAATCATGTGTACCCTCATGTTAATCTAAAATTAAGAAAAAAAGAACCATTCCAAGAGATCCCTTTTTTATATTTTTTTATTTTCATGTAGCACATCCACCCATTTCTTCCTGATACTGGGCATGGAAGCATTCATTTTGAGTGCTGTATGTCTGAGCGTGTTTAAAACTATCTTCAAATTTGACAATAATGTACTATAATTCTATCTGAGAAATAATTTTTTTACTCATATTTAGAATGCTATTCCATTTTCTGCTAGGTCCTAATGTGACTTTTAAGAAACTCTGTTCAATTTTGATTAGATAATTCTTAATATGGAGTTTTGATTTGCCCCTCTTTCCCTATTAAACCTCGAGTGATCATCTCGCTGTTCCTTACTTCCCCTAAATTCACAACGCTGTATTCTTGCATATCTTTGTATGAATGTTTCTTTACTGCTTCTGTTTTCCAGCATCATAAAAGTGGACACTATATATTCTTCTGAAATTTGCTATTTTCATTCCATTATATTTCTGAATGTATCTGCAGCTTTTGAAAAAAGTATTTCAAATATAGTAATTTTATCTGCAAAAGAACCCAATTAATTACATCAAAGTACCCCAAATCTTTAATATATTCTCGTACAGATACAGATTTAAGTTGTTTCTAATTTTACTTTATTATAAGCATTATGCTGTTGACATTCTTGTATATGTTTCCTTTTGCCCACATGTGAAATATTCTCTGGGCTGTGCATTTAGCAGTGAAAATGCTGACTCATAGGAAGTGTGCATATTTATTTCTGCAAGTTAGTGGATTAGTTGATCTCCAATGGGATGATACTCATCAGTGTCTCTCCATGATAAGAATGTCTCCACTAAAATGTGTGATTAGATGTCTTTTGATTTCGTTCATCTAATGACAAAACACATTTACCTGATCACAGCTGATGTCAAACATATTTTCATGTTTCATTAAGTATTCAGGCATTTTATTCCAAGAATTGAATTTTCAGGGAACTTTATTTATTATTATTTGTTTGTATTTTTTACAGACTTTTATGAATTCTTTATAACCTGGATTCTAATCTGATGATGGATTTTTAGTTAATATAAATACAGCGGGTGTCAAAAAAATGTACACACATTTTAAGAGAAAAAGCTATCCTATTCACGCTTGTTACATGGTGATGCTACCCTTCATTTAATAAATGCCATATTTTGAGAGAATGTCATCCTACACACAATTATTGTAATTCAATTTAATTTTGAAAAATGACACATAGATAACATGTCTTAAAAGTTGTATACATTTTTTTGGCTCTCTCTGGTATTTTTCTGTCTGTGGCTTGCCTTTTGATTATTTATAAACAATTCGAGGGGTTATCCATCACCTCAAGCATTTATTATATCTTTGTGTTTGACTATTCCAATTCCACTCTTTTAGCATTTTAAAATAAACTTATTATTTTATTGTCTTACAAAATAAATGACAACTTACTGTTGACTGTGGCCACTTTGTTGTGCTATCAGACATTCCCCATTCTATCTACCTGCATGTTTGCATCCATTAACCACCCTCATTTGATCCCTCCCTCCCTGCTAACCCTCTCAGCCTCTGGTAATCATCATTTGATTATTACACATGTATGCTCAATATCAAAATATCACATGTACCATATAAATATATACAATTATTATATATCCAGTAATTAAAAATAAAGACATTAAGAAGGATGAACGAGTATCAAATATTTTCTGCCTATTTGTGTTTTGTGTTTTTTTTAAAGAAAAACATTCTTACCTCATCGTGAAAGTTTTCTTCAGCATTTTCTTCCAAAATTTTTGTAGTTTGAATTTTTTACGTTTATCTCTTTCATTTATCCAGGTTTTTTTTTTTTGTGAAGATTAAATCCAGTTTCATCGTCTTTTTCCATACTGATCATCCACTAAAGCAGAAATCATGTTTACTTTTCCCATGGATAAGTAATTCTATACAAGCCATATATTAGGATGCAAATTTATGCATATATTCTGCATCTGAGCTATTTGTAGTGTTCTGTTGATCTATTTTTTATCACTCCCTGTGCATTTACAAATGGTGTTTAAATTACTATCATTTTCATATGTCTTGATATTTGATTCAGCAAGTCCTTACTTTATTCTTCTTTACAATTTCATTTACTATTCTAAGCAATTAGATTTTTTTCCCATACATATTTTTTACTCTAAGACTATGAAAAACCCTTAGCAATTTTGTTTAGAAATGAATTTAAATTATGAAATATTTTAAAGAGAATATTAATATTTCACGGATACTGAGTCTTTGTATCATGGTTATAAGGTAGCTGTTCACTCGATCCCATTCCTTTCTTTCTTTCTTTCTTTTGAGGAGGGGGAGAGGCCGGGGCTGGGTTTGAACCCGCCACCTCCAGTATATGAGGCTGGTGCCCTACTTCTTTGAGCCACAGGCGCCGCCCTTGATCCCATTTCTTTTTATAACATTTATTTAAGTTTTATAATTGCTTTCCAAATATTGTTACAACCTGTTAAAGTGATGTTTAGATGTCAAGGTTTTTGTTGCTTTTAGAAAATTTTTTTCTGGAAGGCAGAACAAGATGACAGACTAGAGAGACTGGCTGAGTTCTCCTGCTACAGCTGAGGAACTGGAGAAATCCTGGGTGTGCCTGGCGCACAGTCCTTGCCTGGAGTTGTGAATCAGGTTGTGCAGTGGCCTGGTGCTGGTTGCAGTGCAAGAGTTGGAGCAGCAGAGATCTGACATGCTAAGCAGGTTATTTGCGAGTCAGCGAGAGCACGGGACCACCCAGAAGTCCGGGAGGAGAGAAAGCCTTTTAGCAGTTTTCAGTTCTTGGGGGAAGCTGCCCACTGAGTGGAAGGTCTGGAGGAACGGGGGCTTCTGACCAGTTTGGCAGCCAGATGTGAGGACAGGTTGGAGCAGATTTGCCCCTGGTGTGGCGGCCATAAAGTTGGCTATACCGGGAGGGTCTTAGCAGCCAGAGGGCAGCCATTGCAGGAAGGTTGTGAGGATGTAGTGAAGGCAGGCATCCTGGGGACACAGCCTTCTTGGGTTCACCTTCCTGGGGATCAGACCTCCACAGTGATAGGCTCAGGGTCTCTCACACCCCACAGGAACTGTTGTCTGAGGGCATAGTGAGACCTGCCTCTGAAGGATTCTGGAGAGATATGAGACCCCAGCCTGGGAGGTCTGAATGCTGAGCTAATAATCAGGCGATCACTAGGACAATTATGTTGGGAAACAGGTCTTTGGGAACTAGAGAGAAGTTCCCAGGTGTGTTGTCCATCCACTGTCAGAACAGTGCCATCTGGTGTCCCAGAAGTATATTACAACACAAACATATTTCTACTAAAGTGGGTCTCTTCTGCCATATTTGTGTGTATTTGTGTATATATATATAGATAGATAGATAGATAGATATACATATATATACACATACATGCTTTTACATATGCATTTATATAATTATTTAATTTTTTTTCTTTTCCTTGTTTTCTTTTTTCCTCTTTTTTTCCTTCATTTATTTGTTGCTGAGATTGCTTATTTTTGTTTATTAGAGCTCTTTGTTATGATGTATTGATGTGTTTTTGTTTCTGGCTAATTTGTTTGGTTGGTTCTTTTCTTAATTTCCATTTTTACCTTCATCAAGAGTGATGGCTCCTGTATTTTTGTGGGTACAGTATTTTAGCCTCATTTATTCTCTCTCCCTATTTCACTCCTCTACATTCTCTCTTTGGATAGAGATTATTCTACTTTTCTCATCTCTCCCACATAACTCCCCTCCTTTGTTTGTCTTTCTCCTTTCGTTCTTTACTCCACTTTTCCATCTCTCCTTTATTTGATACATTGGTATCTTTCATTTCTTTTGTCTATTCTTATTTTAATATTATTTCTTTTCTTTTCTTTCCTTTTTTTTTTGCTGAGAGATGGGGTGACACAGCTGTGGTCTGTCAGGTCAGCCACAGCAGTAGTCTGGCTCAAGGGGCCTAAGAGACCTTTCTACCTTTGGCCATAGGAGGAAAGTATTGGCTAGATAATGCTCCAAAATTTTTCTATTTTGTTTTCATCCTTACTTAATTTTTCCTTCTTGTTTTTTGTTTTTGCTTCTTTTCTTCTCTTCCTATTATTGGCAGAGGAAGAGTCTGGTTCCACTTAAGCTGGTAAGAAGCATGTGATTTTGAGGAACCCACCCAACCCAGCCCCTCAAAATCCTTGAGTTACAGGTGTGGTCTTAGCCCCATACTGATCAATATCATTTCTTCCATCATTCTCATCCTCTCTTCCTATCTCCTGTTCTTCAAGTCTTTTTTTTTTTTTTTTTTGCTGTTATTCCCCTTCCCTTTTTTCTCCTCTCTTCATTTTCTTTTTCTTTTATTATACTCTTTCCTTCATTTTTCCTCTTTATTTCTGTTCTCCTTGTTTCTCCCTGCCTGATCTTTACCTTTCTCCTCATTTTGGTCTCACATCAAGAGGCCTCTTCAGTACCAAAACTCTGAGACAAGGTAATTTGAAGCAAAGGAGGAAGTGAGAAGAAAAAAAGAGCACAAGGAGGCAAACAAGAAGAAAGAAGACATGAGGAAGAACCAACAGAAAAATTCAGGTATAATGAAAAACCAAAATAGAGCAATTCCTCCAAGGGACCACAAGGCAACTTTTTCAGAAGTCTCCTCCTATAAAGAATTAATGGATTTGACAGAAAGGGAACTTAAAATCTGTATGATTAAAACAAAAAGGGGAAAGAATGAGAAAATAGAGAGACAGAACCAAAAGTCAGATGAGAGATATGTAGGATATACAAAGGATATGGAAGAGGATATGATGGAGCTTAAGGAAATGAAAGAGACAATCAGAGAATGTAAATATGCAGTAGAAAGTATCAAAAATAAATTAGACCATGGAGAAGAAAAAAACATCAGAGCTAGAACATAAAGTGTGTGAGTGAACCCAGGTGGTTACAGAGGCAGGAAAGAAGAGAGAGAAACAGAACAGGCACTTAGTGAACTACAAGATTCCATGTTCAAACATATGAATAATAGGAATCCCTGAAGGGGAAGAAGATTGTCCCAAAAGCATGGAAGCCCTACTGGAGACTATCATAAATGAAAACTTCCCAAGTTTTACTAAAGATCCCGATAAGCTCCTTTCAGATGGATCTAGAACTCCAGAAAGCTTCACCAAAAAACACTGTAATGAACCTGTCCTAAGTCAAGATGAAGGAGAAAATACTGCAAGCAACTAGGAGTAAGCACCAACTGACCTTCAGGGGCAGAGCCATTAGGATGAGAGCAGACTTTTCAACGGAAACTTTCCAAGCCAAAAGAAAATGTTATACTTTAAAAAGAAAATTGAATAAATATGAGAATTCTAGAATATGTATTAACATTTCTTTCTGTGACACATAATAAAGTGATCATCCTGAATAAGTGTATTATTTTAGTCTCACCAATTTACTGCCAGTACTTAATTAATAGAGTCAGATTTATATAAAATAATCATTTAAATGCACATTCCAAATGGTCCATTGAATTAAAAATTAGATAGCAAATTGTTCAAGAACCATTATTATGAAAAATATATTTGTTATTAATGATTAGATCATTCTTAAAGTGTAAAGTGGTTCCTGATATTACATGAACATGAATATTTCCCAACACTGACTTAATAAATACTTGTATATTCAATAAAAAGAACAAAATATCATCTTCAATATCCCTTAAAAAAAAAAATTTCAGCCCCAGAATTCTGTATCCTGCTAAACTAAGCTTCAAAATTGATGGAGAAATTAAATCGTCTTCAAATATACAAGCACTAAGGAAATTTGCCACAACAAGACCAGCTCTACAGGAAATACTTAGACCTGTTCTCAGCACTGAACACCAGCATGCACCAGCACCAAAGTAAACACCTAGAAGCTAAAGGCCAAAATTTAGTTTTCACAATGGTTCAAAAGATAAAACTATACAACAGACTTTCTCATAACCAGATGAAGAAAATTCTACCACACTTATCAGTACTCCCAATAAATGTCAGTGGATTGAATTCCCCACTGAAGAGTTAGAGGTTGGCTGAATAGGTTAAAATACACAAGCCATCCTATGCTGTCTCCAGAAGACACACCTAGCCCTGAAAGAAAAATCAAGACTCAGGGCTAAGAGATAGAGAGCTGTATTTCAAGCTAATGAAAATCAGAATAAATGAAGAATTGCAATCTTATTCTCAGATACAAGCAAATTCAAAGCAACTAAAGTTAAGAAAGACAAAGACAGAAATTTCATAGTGGTCAAAGGAACAATACAACAAAAGACATCTCAATTTTAAATATTTATGTACCTAACTTAAATGCTCCCAGATTATGAAACAGAACTTGAGGGGTCTGAGCATTATGATATATCATAACAGCATAATAGTGGGGAACTTTAACACTCCTCTGATAGATAGAACTGGACACATCCTCAAAACAGAAACTGAACAAAGATACAAAGGACTTAAATGTTTACAAATGGGATTAATAGACATATACAGAAGACATCATCCCAAAGCAAAAGAATATACTTTTATCTCATTAGCCCATGGCATGTACTCCAAAATAGATCACATTCTAGGATTCAAATCAAACCTCACCAAAATTAAAGGAACAGAAATTATACCTTGTCTCTTCTCAGACTACAAGGTCATAAAGTTGGAACTCCACTCCTACAAAAATGTTCATCTCCACACAAAGGCATAGAAATCAAACAACCTTATGCTGCACGATAATTGGGTTCAGGAAGAGATAAAAGAGGAAATTATTAATTTCCTCAAAAGGACACAAGTTACCAAAACCTGTGGGATATAGCAGAGCAATCCTGAAAGGAAAATTTATTGCACTAGATGTATACATTAAAAAAGCAAAAAGTGAGCACATCAATATACTCTCAAGCCATCTTATGGAATTGAAAAAAGAAGAACATTCTAATCCTAAACCCATCACAAGAAAAGAAATTAAATTATAAATTGAATTATCCAAAATTAAATCAGAGATTAAAAAAATTTCAGAAAATTAATGAAAAAAAGTTGGTGTTTTGAAAAAATAAATAAAATAGATAAACTTTCAGCCAGACTAACTAGAAACAGAAAAGTAAAACCTCTAGTAACCTCAATCAGAAATAATAAAGAGGAAATAACAACAGATGTCACAGAGATTCAATAGATTATATCTAAATACTACTAGAAACTATGCTCAGAAATCTGATAATGTGGATAAAATGGATCAATACTGGGAATCACACCCTCTCCCTACACTTAATCAAGAATAAATAGATTTCCTGAACAGA
>NW_003852480.1:6367463-6368470 GCF_000181295.1 Otolemur garnettii | reverse complement strand
TCCAGATGGCTTCACACCAGAAGTCTATCAAACCTTCAAAGAAGAGCTTATTCCTATACTGCAGAAACTATTCCAAAAAATTGAGGAGGAAAGAATCTTCCCCAACATGTTCTACAAAGCAAACATTCCCCTGATACCAAAGTCAGGAAAAGACCCAACTAAAAAAGAGAACTACGGACCAATTCACTAATGAATATAGATGCAAATATTCTATAAAATTCTAGCCAATAGACTACAGCTTCTCATCAAAAAAGTCATACATCATGATCAAGTAGGTTTCATCCCAGAGATGCAAGGCTGGTTTAACATAAGCAAGTCCATAAACATAATTCACCATGTCTACAGAAGCAAAAACAAAGACCATATATCCTATAGGCATAGGTGGCACATTTCTTAAACTGATCAAGGCCATCCACAACAAACCCAAGGCTAACATTATACTGAATGGAGTAAAAGTGAAAGCTTTCCCACTCAGAACTGGAACAAGACAAGTTGTCCTCTATCACCACTACTATTCAACATAGTGCTAGAAATTTTACCCAATACAATCAGTCAAGAGAAGATAGTGAAGGCATCTAACTGGAGGATGGTCAAATGCTCCCTTTTTGCTGAAGATATGATTTTATACTTAGAGAGCCCTGAAGACTCAACCCCAAGACTCCTGGCAATTCAAAAATACGGTAATGTCTCAGGATATAAAATCAATGTCCATAAATCATTCATAGCCTTTGTATATGCCAATAACAGCCAATATTGAGAAGATAATCAAGGACACGATTCCCTTTGCAGTAGCTTCCAAATAAATGAAATATCTAGGAATATACCTAAGAAACGAGGTGAAGGACCTCTATAAAGAAAACCACAAAACCCTAAGAAAAGAAATAGTAGAAGATAGTAACAAATGGATGAACATACCATGATCATGGCTGGGAAGAAACAACATTGTTAAAATGTCTACACTTTCCAAAGCATTCTACAGATTCAATACAATCCCCATTAAATTACCA
>NW_003852480.1:6363641-6366076 GCF_000181295.1 Otolemur garnettii | reverse complement strand
AAAAAAAAAAAGAAAGAAAGAAAGAAAAGAAAGAAAGAAATTATCCCATAACACTGGGAAGAAGGGAATTTGCCCTAAACTCGTTCTATGAAGCCAGTATGACCTAGATAGCAAAGCTAGGAAAGGAAAAAGAAATTTTTTTTCTATCTGGTGTTTTGCTGGAATGTGAAAACATAATAGTTTTGTGTATACAGATCTTAAGTCTGAAACACTTGTATTTTCTTTTAAACTGTAGCATTTTGTCTGAAACTTCCCATCATAATAACCATAACAATCATGCATAATCATCCTTTTAAATTTTTGTATAACCTTTGTCTTTATCTTTTATGTATTTGAAAATATATAGCCTTTTGTGATTAGCCAGTTTGTTATAGTATGTATTCCATAGAAAATGTGTTTCTATTATAATATGCTTAATATTAGATTAAAGCTTCTTTAATTTACATCAATACATTTTACTTGTTCCTCTGTGCCCATATCAATGTACTGCTTGTCAGCTCCAGATTCTCCTCTTATTATCTGCTCAGGAATGAACTTTATTTCTTCTCTGCAGTGAACCTGGTTGCTGCACTTTGCCAGTAGAGGGCACTGGAGGGACATTGCAGGTGAATGAGGGCTGTTTTTTTTTTTTTAATTAATTAATAGTGTTTTGAATTTTTTGTATTTATATACATTATAGATGAATATATGTATACAGACATATACATACATACCTACATCCACCGCATATGTACAGAGAGTGCCAAAAAGTATACGTATTTTAAAAAGAAAAAAATTAAATTTGTAATAATAAAGTCATGCTTGACTTCTGCAGTTACAAGAGACACTCAACTTGACTTTTTTCATCTTTTTTATTGGTATTTAGTTAGTATTACAATTTTAATACAAGTTTTTCCTCTATTATACATTAAAATATGTATAATTTTTGATACCCTCTGTATGTGCATACATGTGAATTTATTTAATTGTCTTAGAATTTTTATGTTTATATATATTAAAGATGAGTCAACATATTACTTTTGTTCACTTAACAAAATCATATAGAGAAACCTAAAGGCTTTGGGATATTTTATTTGCTTTGAAGTTTTTAACAGGTTTATGTTATATATAAGAATCATCTAAGTAAAAAAAAACTTACTATATAATTCACACTCATATTCTAAAGATTATGAAGATTTAAAGACATTTATTTACATTCTAAGACTTTAATTCTAAGACTTTAATTTATTTACTTTTTGTTGGTGTTGTTCCAGTTTGGTCTAGGGCTGATTACATTCTAACTAACATTAATTTTTCCTACATTTCAGGATAGACATAAAATTGATTCAATTCTGTTAAAAAAATTTCTCTTAACACTTACAGACAATGAATGTGATTCAAATAAGTAAGCTCATTTTTAAATATTCAGTTTGAAGTGCACATTTCTAGCTTTTTACTTAATCAGAAATGAGGTTTCCATGTGGACAAGTTTCAGTTAACACTGTATCATGCAAAGTGAAGACTGCTTATATAACAAAAGCATTTTTATCTGGAAATATTATTCTCCAGTATTCTTCATTGTGTAAGTAATAGTTATTATTTCATCTTAACCACTCTGTGGATAATATTATCATTAATAGTTCCATCAATAGTTGAATGTATAAAACCCAATAATTTTGTTTGAAAAAGTGGGTTCTCATCCATAAATTATCCAGGAATTGCTTTCTAAAAAGTAGAAAACCCATGTCCACTTAGAATTAGATGATTTAATACATAAAGACTTCCACTGAGTAGATGGTAGCACCCAGGAAATCAATTCACTTTCTGTTAGATTGTCAAATCGCACAATTTTATTAGCTTTATTAAAAGTTTTATTAAAATATTAGATCTATCTTTAATTCCTGCTTTTGGTCTATCAGCACCGGGAGGACAAGCAAGGTAGAATTTTAGTTTTTTTTATGCATGATATATTTAATTTTAAGGAATAATACATTATTGATATTAAGTGTAGCTTCCTCTGAAGTCATATTTAAGTATTTGTAGATATTTGGAAACTTATATACCATAATTAAATTATTGGTATTTAAATTTAGAGATAAGATTTTCCCTGATATTTCTTGCCTTAGAATTATAGACAGAAACATCCCTTTTAAGTAAAATGATGGACCTCTTTTGTGAAATGTCTAAAGATTTATACGAAACACTCTCTTACAGCAGAACAATACACAAGACCACAAGAACGTGAAGGATCAGCTTCACAGTACCCAGGACATAAGACACGCCTGGTATCTCAAAATGATTCAAGCGGTAAGCTAATGTGGTCTGTTTTCTCTGCCCAGCAGTCTCATATGAAATTCTTAACTCTTGGGGTTTCATTGTTATTTTTTAATCAGAGAAAACTGCTAAACCTAGTGACCCAATTTTCTACTCTCTTGCTTTTTTTTTTTTTTTTTTTT
>NW_003852480.1:6358129-6363046 GCF_000181295.1 Otolemur garnettii | reverse complement strand
TTTGTACCATGTCTGCCTATCTTTAGAGTTGCTTTCCTATTCTACAGTCTAATAATGATTTATATAATAGGTGCCTTTAACATGTTAAATTCCTCCAAACAATCAACCTTTTAAATCCCAAAAGGTCCCTATAAATTGACAGAAAGTGACCCTAACATTATCAGTAATGATACTCTTGCCACACGACACATAAGTGAGAAAAAAATGGTAATGATCTCCATTACATGGCTCAGAGACAGAACACCTATAACTGCACTAAGACGGTAACATATTCTTGGTACTACTGTAGTCTCTTTCCTATACAGAAATAAGGCTTTTCAATGACAGTTCAGAACCATGCATAGTTATTTTGTGACTCTCCAACACCCTCAGTAGATGACGGTTTATGATAAAGGGTCTAAAATGCCATTGACCCTGTCTAGGTTGTCAGTAACTCTGAGTAGAACAGACTTCTCAGGGTATTAGTTCCATAGTGAAAATTGTCTTCAAAGTGGTCATCTAGAACTTGTCAGTTTTGCTGACATAGTGATAGAGCCCGATTTCTAGAAGCAGCACAAAGCAATTTGAATGCTTTAAGATAAGTAGTCATGGAAAATAAATTAGCAGGTTTTTTTTTGGTTGCTTTTTGCCAACCAAAGAGAGTCTGTGTCATTGATACCAATTCATGTGACCATATAATATGAAATAATCCATATGTAAACTAACAGAAAAGAAAACCAGTTGTGTAAGATAGGACTTCATAGGGACTTCATTTCTCTGTCAAGCCAGAGAAATCTTGGGTCATTGTTCCAAACTGTTTTCTATTCTCTTTCTATGATTCTTCTAGTTACACTTATTTACCTTTAATGCTTACTGTCCAGAGCCAGAAATGCTTCTGGACTGACATTGTCTCAACAAATGACTCAAAACTTGATTGAAAGACAAAATCAGGATCCAATGATGCCGCTTGATGCTCAAATTGCAAAGCAGATGTCGGCAGTAACCCTTCATTTCAAGAACGGTAATGAGGACGTGAACAATCCCTGTGGTCTCTCCTGCAGCTTTGGCCGTGTAAAAATCAAAGGAGAAACGAAGAGTGAACCAAAAAAGTACCACACTCTTAAAGCAGGACTAGTTGTTCATTTTTGAATAGTCATCTGAATCAGATTTTACCCATTTAATTGATTGATGACAATTATTTTTGGTTTGGGGGGGACCAACAAGTAATTGCTTTTCATTTTAGAAATCCAAGTAATTAGGAATAGACTCACTCCCGTAATTTTATCAAACTAACCACATTTGGACAGCTAATGTCAACCCATTTAAGTGTCTGCAAGTCCACCCATCCCCCACCTCTAAACTTCCAAAAATTCTTGCATAAATCCAGCAGCTTTTCTTCTTAGCCACAGACTGGCCAACATAGCTCTCTTTGCTACAGGAGTAGGGAGCACAGTAAGAAATAAGCATGACTTTATTTTTTCTTTCAAATATTAAGTAGTGTTTTCTTCACTGTTTGGCAGTATCGTTTATCCTATAGAAGAATCGTTATATTATTCTGGGATTCTTTTTCAACATTAAAGTAATCTTCCTCCAAAAAAGGAACTTAAAAAAAATTCAATTCAAGGGTAGAAGGAAAATCAAATTCAAAAAAATTTTAGCAGAACTTATTTTGCTATCCTTTTTTTTCCTTTAAACTTACTGTAGTTTGGATACAGTTAAGATACTTTATTTCACAGATAACACCATATAACAACTTTTCATAACATTACTTACGGTTGTTTTCCTTCAAAAAAAGAAAAGAGATTTGGAAAGCAGAATTAACAAGTGACCTTGCAGTAACCATTGCTTTTCTCCTCAACATTTAAAAGAGTTTGATTTTTCTTAGTTTTTTAAAAAACAAAACACATATTACTGCATATTTTTTCATAAATATATTGACATTATAATGTGCATAAGTGAATATATGCTTCTGGGGAAAAAAATCAGGCTTCAGGGAAAACTACCTACACCTTATCTTTAAGAAAGGCTACATTTTGAACATTATTTTCTATTATAGAAGAATATTACTCAGTTAAAATGTAAAACAACTTAAATATCAGTGATGACTCTAAAAGAAATATTATAAACTAGAAATTAATACACTGGTAATATTGAGTCTCTGTGGTGCTGCTCTCTTCTCATTGCACAAGCTTTTGGACCCTGCATTATAGAGTTCATGGCCATTTTCTCATCATGCATGAGAATGTATTCTAATGAAAACACAGCATGTAAGATATCAGAAATACCTATATTAAAATATGTCAGTTGCTGAAAAATGATACTTTTATTACTGGACAAAATTGCCTTTAGATATGACTGTATTTAGCTCTCAGCTCTGAGATAAAAAATAGTTATGTTTCTAACTTAATAAAAGAGTAAATGTGGTTACTTTAAAAACTTTAAAATTACATTAAATTGTGTGTTTATAAAACATTACACTGCATTATCCTTTTAGTGAATTTGTGGGTCTATATTTAAAATCTTGGGCTTCTTTATAAAAAAACATTTATGCACACTTATAAAAAGCATACTCATATTTTCAGATTTATTAAATAAATATCTCCCGCTATATTTGAATATAAATTAGGAGTTTAAGCTATACATAAATAAAGATCTCTTTTAGAATGGGTGACTACTAAGCTGTGCTTTAAATCCATTTTCCCTGGTAAGAAAAAGAAAAAGAGTGGCTAAATTAGCAAAAAAATAAATAAATAAAATAAAACAACAATAACAACAACAACAAAAAAAAACCCAACACAGGATGACCAGTTAAATCTGAATTCGGGCAAACAAAGGTAATTATTTTTAACCAAGTTTATCAACAATATTTTACAGGGCATTTTTATGCATTTTTGTTGTTTGTTTGAACTTCACTTTTAACTTGAGCAGCCTATGGTTTTGTGAAAGCCTCAGAAAAGGGGCAACTAGGATGTTTCATACAAAGGAAACAAAATACGACAAGCGCAGAAAACAAGAGAGATTGAGACACATTTGGAAACAAAAGTAATTTATTGTTCATGGACAAGAACTGAAATTTATATTAGAGTAGAGAATATTTGCATTTTCCTAGAAGACCGTCATAAATTTTAAAAGGTACAAATGCCGCAGAATATCTATATATATATATAGATATATATAGTTGAGCAATACATGTTCTTAATATATTCATACAGTTCTAGAAGTAAACCTTAACTTTTAAAAATCCAGTTTCACTGTATTTTTCAGATGGCAATGCAGTAGGATTCTTACTGAACTGTACATATTTTCCCCACTAAGGTCTGATACTACTTTTATCTGAATTTCTATATGTGGAGCTATTTATGAAATTTTCCTTCTTAGTCTTTTTCTAGAAGTTGTTTCCCATATGTATTTTTAAGTTAACAAATAAAAATTGTATATGTGATGTTTTAAAAATGGTGTGAGAACAGTTAAAATCTATGCCTAGCTGTTTTCCAAGAATGTAATACACTGTTTTTAACTATAACCATGTTTTACAATAGATCTCTTGAACTTGCTCCGTCTGGGTAACTGTAATTTTGCACCCTTTGACCACCATCTCCCTAATCCTCCCACCCTCGAGCCTCTGTAATAACTATTCTCCTCTCTGCTATTATCCCTTCCGTTGAGATTCTACATAGACATGAGAACATGAGGTGTTTACCTTTCTATGCCTCGCTTATTTCACCTGTCATAAAGTTATCCAGGTACATCCATATCTTAAATGATAGGATTTTTCTTATTTCTTCAAGAAGAAGAAGTCTATTTGTATAATTGCATCATACAAATATACGACATAGTTTTTGTCCACTGTCTGTTGTAAGACACTCAGGTGGATTCAATGTCTTAGTTAATGTGAATAATGCTGAAATGAACATGATAATAGGATATCTCCTTGAGGTATGGATTTCATTTTTTTAAAAAATAAACTTAGAAGTGAGACTGGTGGATCATATAATGTTTTCTTATAAAATCTTAAAAGAACCTCGCTTTCTTATAAAACTAAACTATTTGTGGTTATAAAGAACCTTCATATAGTTTTTCAAAATGGCTGTACTAATTTGTATTCCTTGCAACAATGTGCAAGGGTTTTCCTTTCTGCACATTTTGCTAACACTTGCTACTATTTGCCTATTTGATAATATCCAGGTATGAGATGATATCTCAATATCTCACTATGGTTTCCTGATGATTAGAGATGCTGAGTAATTTTTTCACATGCCAATTGTATCACTTCTTTGGAAAAATATCTATTCTGGTCCTTTGAATATTTTTAATTGTATTATTTGTTTTCTTGCTATTGAGTTGAGTTCCTTGCATACTTTGGATATTGATCTCTGATTAAATGTATAGTTGGCCAAAATAATCTCTCACATTACATAGTTTGTCTTCACACTCTGCTTTTTCTTTTGCTGTGTAGAAGCTTTTTATTTTGATAGAATTTCATTTTTATTGTCCATGGATATTGACTTTTAATTTTGAAATGGTAAGTTATGAATATTTGCCTAATAAATCTCAGGTCTTAAACAAGAAGATGATAAGGAAACTGTCAGGAAAAATACAGTGTATTTTAATAACCCCCAATTCCCCATAAAAGCTGACAAAGTAATAAGGGTAGTGATGATACTACCATGTCATCTACAGAGGAGATAAGTGATAATGTTTTACTAGAATTCCAGAAAGTCAAAGTAAATTAGTCACAGCTACAAGATCTGCATAATATGAGAATTCATTTACAAGAACACTGAGGAAAGAAATCGGGAATCTGATAATGAGAAAACTACAAAACAATCAGTAAGTGTTCAGTGGAATTTGTAGCCAGGCAATTTGTTACAGCAGCAGAAAGCAGGAAGAGTTTCATACAAAAATTCACAAGGAGATTCGGATGATGTTCTGAAGAGC
>NW_003852480.1:6347598-6357433 GCF_000181295.1 Otolemur garnettii | reverse complement strand
AAGAGCTATAAATGACCAAATAAATATATTATAATATAATATGTTATATATATAATGCTCAACAGCTGTAATAATCTGGGAAATGCAAATTAAAGCCACAAGAAGATGTCACCTTTCACCTTGATAAAATGGTTATTTTCAAAAAGGTGAATGACAGCAAGTGTTTGGGACAGGGGTCCTCAAACTTTTTAAACAAGGGGCCAGTTCACTGTCCCTCAGACCATTGGAGGGCCAGACTGCGGGCCCTGGGATGAGTTGGCTGCTAAGTCAGCTGCTAAGCAGGACAAACAAAAACAAACAAAACACCTGGCAGGTTGGATAAATGTCCTCAGCGGACATGTGACCTGTGGGCTGTAGTTTGAGGACGCCCGGTTTGGGAGAACGTAGAGAAAAGAGAATCCTTGTAGATTGTTGTTGGTTGGATTCTAAGCTAGTGTAGTCACTTTGGAAAATACTATACTAGGGAGCTCATTTAAAAAACTAAAAATAGAATTGTCATGTGACCCAGAAGTCCCAGTGCTGAGTATATTTTCAAATGAAAAGAAATGGTTACCCCAAAGACAGAGCTGTATTCTCATGTTCATTTTAGAATTCTTCACAATAGCCAAGAATCAATCTAAATGTCCATTAACCAATCCAATGAATGGGTAAAGAAAATGAGGTCCATATACACAAGGAAATACTATACAGCCCTGAAAAAGAAAATTGTTATTCATGACAATATGAATGGAACTGGAGGACATTATGCTAAGTGATGTAAGCCATGTACAGAGATAGAAATACATTGTGATCTCACTTATATGTGTTGTCTAAATAAGTTAATTGGAAAGATGTTGATCAAAAGGTACAAAGTTTGAGTGTGATTGGAGGAATAGGTTTTAGCAATATATTGTACTGAATGGTTACCACAGCTAATAACAAAGTACTGTATTTTTCAAAACGAGTAAATGAGCAGATTTTTAACTTTCTGACACAAAAATGTAATTTGATGAAGTGATAGATATTTTAATTATCTAAGAAATAAGTTGATTCAATCTTTCTACCATGCATACAGAGATCTAAGCACCACATTATACTGCATAAATATACACAATTATTATTTATCAATTAAAGATGAAGAATTTTTTTTTAAAGAGTAAACTATAGTGATTAAACACAACAGAAAATAGCTGCCACGTTTGCTTCAGGCGTCCTGCTCAGATCTCCGAGCTGCTGGTGGACCCACCTACTGTTAGTTGGTCAGCTGAGCTGCCGTTTCTAGACACTAGATTCAAGAAACAAGGTGAAGTGGAAGGGACAGTCAGAACTCCAATCACCACTGGAGAATGGTATCAGCAGACTGTAAACTGGAGAAAGTGTTGTCTCCCCTTGTGTGAGCCTCCATGGAATTTTTCACAGTGCAGGGTCAGGGTTTGACACGCTTTTTCATCTCTCTGCTGAGGGAGCCCAAACAAAAGACTCCTGAAGATTCGTGGACGTTAGGCCGGGGAAATGGAAGGGGAATACCTACTGGTGAGAGTGTACTGCATATTGAGTCGGAGTGGGGAGAAACGTCTACAACGTTTCCATTTACTCTCCCGGAGAAAGGAGCTACAGCAGAAGCTCCTGAAGACCTCCACGAAGGGACTCTCATAAAGAGACCGAGGAATGAAGGTGTTGGATTTCGAATGTGAATATATGGAAGAGCATGACTGGCCAGCGAGGCCAGGAGGCCAGCGAGGTCCCGGAGCCCTCTCCTGAAACTGCGCACAGAGTGTAACACCCTGGCTGCGCACCAAGTCTGCAGGTGACGGGGTAAACGTTCCCGGGAGGAGCCTTTGTAATTGCCTGCACCAGGGCCTGAGAAAGCACACAGAGGGCTTTGTACAGAAGCCATACTGCTGTGCATAGTTGACTTTTTTGATGGAGAATTTCCTCCTACCTGTCCCTGAAGGCTATTTCCTATCCCACAAACCGCCCACACCTAAGGTGACCAGACGTCCAGCTTTTGGTGGGACAGTCCCAATTTTTAACAATTTGTCCTGCTTCCCCTGGCGTTTTACTAAAGTCCTGATCTTTGGAAAGAATGCAGTACAAGCTAGGGAACATGGGAGAACAGGAAGGGAATATACGTTTTTTCAGCTGCCATGTGGCTATTTCTCCAGGATATGCATTTTGTATTATTTTTGTTAATTTTATAATGTTAAATTTTAATAATAACAAATAATTGTTGAGAACTGATTACCGAGAATTGCTTATCAAAGTTTGCATTGTTATCAGGCCCCACCCCCCAGGCTCTGACTCTCCCTCAATGGTGTCCCGCTTTACCAATGTTAAAATCTGGCCACCTTACCCACACCACCACACCTCATCAGACTTGAGCCTATGAATAACAGGCATCAAGCTGTTATGGCAGAGTCTTTTGCTCCAAGGTGAAACTAAATCTGTGAGGTTTGTCTTGTATTCCAGGGTGTCATAGTGGGATCAGACTAAAGAAATTCTCCAGATGAGACCCCTATACTTTCTTCTTAGCCCTGGCCTTTTGCTACATCCCTTGCCCTCTTCTAAGAGCGCTCACAAAGTAGACGCACTGCTTCTAGGAAAACCAACCTTATGTTGTTACCGGGAGTAGACAAGGGAAGCAGACTGTAAGAGTAGAATTATTAAGTGGTTGCTTGCTGGCTGAGGAACACTGAAGACCTTACTGGAGTTAGGGTAAGCCTAGTCTGGCATGATTTAGTGGCGAGATTGCTGAGATTCTGCCTACAATTTCATCAGGGATAGATATATTTATCCAGAAAAAAAGATCTTTAAATAATGAAGATAAATAGTAGCTTTTCCATTTACACAAAACCTAAAAGAATGGAATATTATGCAGCCTTAAAAAAGATGGAGACTTTACCTCTTTTATGTTTACATGGATGGAGCTGGAACATATTCTTTTTAGCAAGGTATCTCAAGAATAGAAGAAAAAGTATCCAATGTACTCAGCCCTAATATGAAACCAATTTATAAGCACCCATGCTTCCATATGAAAGCTATAACCCAACCACAGCCCAAGATGAAGGGGAAAGAAGAGGGGGAGGGCAAGGGAGGGGGAAGGATGGGTGGAGGGAGGCTAATTGAAGGGACCACACCTATGGTGCATTTTACAAGGGTACATGTTAAATCTAGTAAGTGTAGAATATAAATGTCTTAATATAATAACTAAGAAAAATGCAGTGAAGGCTATGTTACCCAGTTTGATGAAAGTATTTCAAACTGTATAAAAAAACATCACATTGTACCCCACAATTGCATTAATGTACACAGCTATGGTTTAATTTTTAAAAAAAGGCATCCATATGAAAAATGTTAAGAAACATCTGTGCAGTTGAAGGAAATAATATCAAATGGAAGTTTAGAGCCACCCAGAGTAGTGCTGAAAGTGATCCATGTGTGGGTAAGTATGTTGGTATATAGGAAAGAAATTTATGTCTTACTTTTCATCTGGTTACAAGAAAATTAGGTATTTAATGTAAAAATAATAATAACACTTTGCAGGATTTACAGCATATATAGAAAGGAAATCTATGACAGTAATATAAAGAAAAAGAAGTACAGAATGGCATTTTATTGTAAAACAAAGTGCTATATTGTTTGAATAAAGACAGATAAAGATGTGCAATTTATTGTATCTGTGCTTCAGAAGATTACAGGGGAACTGATGTTTTTTTACATGGGTTGCTTTTGTACTTCGTGATTCAGAGTCATAACTGTGCCATCACCTGGATCGTGTACACTGAACCTGTCAGGCAGACCTAACAGCCATCCCTTCCTTCCCCTCACCTGCTCCTTTCCTTTGAGTTTTACTTCCATCTGTGCACATGAGTGTTGATAGGTTAGTACTGGTTTGATAATGGGTCCATGCTGTGTTTGTTTTTCTGTTCCTTAGTTACTTCCCTTAGGAAAATGCCCTCTAATTCTATCCACATTTTTGCAAAGAGGATTAAGTCAACCTTCTTCATAGCTGAGTAGTATACCATGGCATACCTATACCATATTTTGTTAAATCATTCATGAATTGATGGCATTTAGGTTGATTCCACATCTTTGCCATGTTAATAAAATGACTTCTTTCCTTTGGGTAAATACCTAGTAGTGATATAGTTGGATAAATGGGTCTACTTTTGATTTTCATTTCCCTGATGATTAGTCATGTGGAACATTTTTTCAGGTTTATTGGCCATTAGTCTATCTTCTTTTGAAAAGCCTCTGTTCAGGTGTTTTGCCCACTTTTTAAAGAGGTTGTTTGCTTTTTTTGGAGCCAGAGTTTCACCATGTTGCCTTTGGTAGTGTGCTGTGACATCACAGCTTACAGCAACCCCAAACTCTTGGGCTTAAGCATTCTCTTGCCTCAGCCTCCCAGGGTTGTTTGCTTTTTTTTTTTTTTTTCCTAACTGATTTACTAATTCTTTGTAGATTCTGCATATTAGCCCTATTTTTTGATATACAACATGCAGCAATTTTTTTTCATTTTGTAGGTTGTCAGTTTACTCTATTCGTTGTTTCTTTGGCTCTGCAGAAGCTTATCATTAATTTATTCGTTTTTTTAGTTTAAATGTATTTTATTTTAAACAACCTACATGACATATTTTTCCTTAAAAACAATGCCTCCACTCCAAATAAATCATGGTCAAAGTAAATGAAGAGTTCAAGATGACATCAGTCCCATTTGCCTTAAGTCCTGGTATTGTGTGGATGACAAGCAGCAGCCAGTTATGATGACAGGTGATAGATCCAAAGTAATTGCCAAATTTGTTAACATTTTTCCATTTCTAAACCATCCTTAAAGAAAATCATATATGGGGCCACACCATCCTCACGGTAGTCCAGGAGAGCAACCATGCCATCTGGATTCATGTTTTCACCAGTAAAGAACTGGTAGTTTTTGAAATTAGCCAGGATGTGCTTGATTTGTTCTGCAGCCCCTGTCATAAAAGGTTTTACTCTTTCTGGTCTCTGTTCTTCAAGTTTGCCTTTGATTGACTTCATGCAATCTTTGATGTACTTCTTGTAGACTTCTTGTATGAAAGTGATGGCTCATGACAGTATCAACGCCAATGATAACTGTGCTTTCGGTACCTTGCCCTCAGGTCCTTCAGGGGAAGCATTTCCACCAATGAGGAGTCATCAACGTTACCCTCTGTCCTACTGACCATCTTCCCCTCCACCTCCAGGCACAGGCCATCCACGATCTTTTAGATCTTGTAAATGTCGGAGAACATCTCGACATGGCTGATGAGGTCCGGGTAGATAATCATGATGGCGGTTGAAGGGAGATGGTGGCTGCGCTAGCTTTGCAGGAGCCTGGAGCTCCGAGCTAGTGCGGTGGAGCCGGAGTAGCGCTCAGGGAGAGGGGGAGCGGGCGGGAAAAGAAGCAGCTTTTTAATTTAATCAAGTCTTATTTATTTACTTTTGTTGTTGGTTTGATTGCCATTAGGGTCTTTTTAGTAAATTCCTTGCCTGGCCCAATATTTAAAAGAGCTTTTCCAGGGCGGCTCCTGTGGCTCAAAGGAGTAGGGTGCCAGCCCCATATGCCATAGATGGTGGGTTCAAACCCGGCTCTGGCCAAAAACTGCCAAAAAAAAAAAAAAAAAGAGTTTTTCCAACATTTTCTTCTAGAATTCTTATGGTTTCATACCTTATATTTAGGTCTGTTTTCCATCTTTAGTTAATTTTTGTGAGTGGTGAGAGGTGTGGATCCTATTTCATTCTTCTGCATGTGGCTATCCAATTTTCCCAGCACCATTTGTTCAATAGAGACTCTTTTCTTCAGTGAATATTGTTGCCTGCTTTGTCAAAGATCAGTTGGCAATGTGTGGATGGTTTTATACTTGGGTTCTCTGTTCTGTTCTATTAGTTCCTGTCTCTATTTTGTGCCAAGACCATACTGTTAGGTTATCATAGCCTTGCACACATAGTACAGCTCTAAGTCTGATAAAGTGCTGCCTTCAGATTTTTCCCTTTTGCTTAAGTTTTCTTTGCCTATTTAGTCTCTTTTCTGATTCCAAATGAATTAGGAGAGTCCTGGAATTGGTAAATGAATTTAGCAAAGTCCCAGTTTACAAAATCAATGAGCACAAATCAGGTGCATTCCTTTACACCAACCATGGTCAAGCTGAGAATCAAATCAAGGACTCAGTATCGTTCACAACAGCTGCAAAATATATAGACTTAAGGATATATTTAACTAACGGCTAAAGAGCTCTACAAAGAGGAAGAAACTCTCAAATGATATAAACAAATGGAAAAATATATCATGCTCATGGATCAGTAAATTTAACATTGTTAAAATGTCCATACTACCCAAAGTGATTTATAAATTCAATTTAATCCCCATCAAAATACCAATGCCACTTTTCACATCTCTAGAAGATGCATATTTAAAAATCTATTATGCCCACTAAAAAACAAAACAGAGTGAAAATTACAAAGCTAATCAATAAAATTTGGTCACAGAAAAACTTAGCCACCCAAAATACTAAGTAATTGGAAAAGAAGAAGAAAGAACCAATGGGAAAATAAAAGCCAAATAAAAAGATAGTAGACTTAAGCAGAACTTTAATAACATCAAATGTAAGTGGCCTTAATGCCTCAACAAAAAAGTAGGGATTGTCATATTGGATACAAAGTTAAGAACTTACTAATGCTGTCACTGTGAGACTATCATTAAATGTACTGACATAGTAAAAGAATAGTAAAAGATACACCATGCAGACAATAACCAAATACTAACAACAGAGAGTTGGAGTGATTATATAAACATTATGTTTCATAATAAAGTGATCAGTTAATAAAAAAAAAAAAACACCTAAATGTTCAGGTGCCTAATATCAAAGCTTTCAAATATGAAGTAAAATGGATAAAAATTACATGATAAATGGAAATTTCCATAATTAAAATCAGATATTTCAACACTTTTTAGCCAGTAATTGTTAACACAAGTTGACAGGATGAAAACAATTTATCCAGATGACATAAGCAATACTATCAACCTAATATACCTAATCAATAAGACCTCTGACTGCTATGAGAATCCATTTTTGTGTTTTCAGTGCCCACAGAATTTACCAAAATTGACCATATTGGGGGCAATAAAATTAACATCAATGAAATTAAAATCCTACAAAATCTCTTCTTCAAATTGAAATTTATACCATGAAGAGATCTGGAAATTCTTCAAATGTTTTGAAATTCAATAACCCCTGCCCAGATGCGGGGGCTCACATCTGCAATCTTAGCACTTTGGAAGGCCAAGGCACTTGAGCCAAGTAGATTGAAGTTGCTGCCAGCTAGGCTGAGACCATGAGGCCTTGGAGAACAGTGAGATGAGACGAGGTCTCACTTTTGCTCAGGCTGGTCTTGAACTCATGAGCAATCCACCCGCCTTGGCCTCCCAGAGTGCTAGGATTACAGGTGTGAGCCACCTCGCCCAGCCTAGAATATATGTTGAAGTATATAAAAGTGAGAACATAGCAATCTAGGTAGGAATATCATTGCTGTAACTTCCTTTAGTTCTGGTAGTGACAGTCCACCTGCAACAAATTATCTTAGTATTCGTTACCTGAAAATGTCTATCTTGCCTTCAAGTTTTAGGGATTTTCCATTAAGTTTAAGTTCTTCTATTTTGTTTGACTTCCTTCAACACTTTAAAGATGTTCTCTGCTGCCTTTTAGATTTAAAAATTCTTGATAAAATTTCAACAATCATTTGCAGAGATAGTCCTGTATGTGCACCAAGTTTGCTTCTTCTGTGGTTTCTTATAATAGCTTGGTTTTCAGTGGTTTGCTATTAATATGCCTGGGCATGTTTTTCTTTATATTTACCTTTCTTGGAGTTCACATGCTTTCTGAAATCAAGACATTTATAGCTTTCACTAAGTTTGGAGATTTATCAGCTGTTATTTCTGTAAATACTGTTTCATCAATTATTTTACCTGTCTTTTCCTCTGTGACTTTTCACCCTCCCCTCCCAAGTCTCTAGGTCTGTTCATTTCTTTCAAGGCATCTCTCTCTGATTTTATATTGTATGATATCTATTGACACATCTTCAAATTTATTGATTTTCCTCTTTTATTGTAATCATACTGTCACATTATCCCAGTGTTTTTATTGACATATGTTTTAAATATTAGAGTTCCCATTTGCTCTTTTTGTAGTCTATGCTTGTCTGCTAAGATTCCTGTTTCCCTTTACTCCTAGCAAATTTTTCTTTACATCATTAAGCTTCACTGTAACTGCTGCTTGGATGTCATTGTCTTACATTTGCATCATCTCACATTAGTTCTCCCTTCATTATCTTTTCTTTTCAGAATTTCCTACTGTATTTATTAAGTGATAGTGGCTGGATTCTGAACATTGTGAACATTATTTTGTGAAGACTGGACATTCTTTTCTATTTCTATACAGAATGTTAACGTTTGGGACATGGCAGCTCAGATCTCACACGATGTGTGTTTATTTGTTTTTAATTTTTACCTGGGTCGTTTAGTATGATTCTGGAGCAAAGGGATATTTCAAAAGAGTTTATCAGCTTACTTTGGAGTACCCCTTCTGGCCCTCTCCTTTGCAGAATTCCCTTCTCTTGCACAGCTGTTGTGGTTACTCTTAAATTTGTCCTTTTTTTCTTCAAGCAAGAAATAATTCAGGCTTCCTGTAGGCACGGTGAGAACTGCAGCCCATTCTCAGGTTAGGGTTAAGACCTTTAGGAAAATCACCTCATGCTGTTCTTTTCTACCAAGTGTCATCTCCCTTCCTCACTCTGCCAACATTTCTTCACTTTTATTTCTTTTTTCATTTGTTCATTTTTAGTTTTTATGTGTGGAAAGAGTCTGGTGTAAATGTCCTTGTTCTTTTCAGGCTTATTTTCATTTTTTATTTAAGACAGAGTCTCACTCTGTAGCCCTGGGTAGCGTGCTGTGGCATCATAGCTCACAGTAACCTCCAACTCTTGGGCTCAAAGGATCCTCTTGCCTCAGCCTCCTGAGTAGATGGGACTACAGGCCCTGCCACAATGCCTGCCTAACCAGTTTTTCTATTTTTCTTTTTTTAATTTTTATTCATTTTTTTTTTTGAGATAGAGTTTTACTTTGTCACCCCTGGTAGAATGCTGTGGTGCCCTAGCTCACAGCAGCCTCAAACTCTGGGCTGAAGGCATCCTCTTGCCTCAGGTTTTTTATTTTTAGCAGAGACATGTCTCACTCTTCGTTAGGCTGGTCTTGAATTCCTGAGCTCAAGCAATCCACCTGCCTCAGTCTCCCAGAGTACTAGGAAAGTTTTTTTTTGTTTTTTTTTTAATTTTTCACTGTTGCTCAGTCTGGTCTTCAGTTCCTGAGCTCAAGCCACCCACCCACCTCCGCTTCCCAAAGTGCTAAGATTATAGGCTCGAGTCACATGCTGGGCCTTCTAATCAGGTTTAGAAGATCAGCTATATAGTTTATATTTATAATCATTAAAATTAATGGGTAAATATTGAGACAATTAAACATGTGCATATGTTTACATCTGAAAACAAATACTGACTATATAAAATTAAAATTTTTAGAAAACACTTGAAATGATAATTGTGCTTATTTTTTATTTAATCACTGCTTGGCAAATAGCAAGTTTTCAGAATATATCCTTTATTTTACTCTAATATGTAGTAGGTGCCATCAAATTCTTGACTTTGGTTACCTAGAAATTCTAGTTATTGAGAATTAGGTAACTTGAAAGAATCAACGAAAAGATCATCGTTCTGCTGTGGTTTCCCAAAGGACTGATGAACTCTTCCTACTGTGTTATGGAGACTCAACACCAATTACTGAACTGCTGGG
>NW_003852480.1:6324678-6347380 GCF_000181295.1 Otolemur garnettii | reverse complement strand
GCCTTGGCCTCCCAGGGTGCTAGGATTATAGGCGTGAGCCGCTGCAGCCGACCTGAACCACCTGTTTCCTGTTCTGTTCACTGGACAGTGATAGAAAAATTGTGTTGAGTACATGAACTGTAGGTTCTTTTTCTAGACTATACATAGGTAACATTTTGTCTTTTCGTTGTTGTTGTTACTCACTGCTTTCCCTCAAATAGATTGTTTAAAAAATTTTATTTTGACTTCAGTTAATTTTTTCATGCTTTCTTCAAGCATTCTGATTAATATGTTTTCTTTCCTAAACCATCAGGTAACACAGTTGCATGTACTAATAGGGTAAATTACAAAAAGATTTAACATTGTCTCTTCTGTATGGCTTCTTATTTGTTTCTTTCTTGAAGATTACCTTGATTTCCAAACTCAATAGACACATTTATTAATTCTGGGAAACTTGAACAGCAACATCATTTAGTCAAAAAACAATAAAAAAATACAACATATGCAAAATATGACTATTACTGACTAACGTTTCATCTTACGAAGTCTTGTCATTAATTATCATGGTTTAACACTATACTGAAATATTCCCTGGTGATTTAATGTATGAAGCTTTCTTGCATCTGTCACTCAAATCCTAGTGCTCTGACCTGAAGCTGGTAGCAGGCGGTCAGTAGGCTTTCTGGTGTAGGACAACACTGAAACTTTCTGTTTTGTTATCCTTTTTCTCAGACTGGGAAACGCATTATAAAGAGCAAGGGATTTGCAATTTACTAGGACAGCTCTCACCCGAGTGACAAAAACAATTTATTCTCTTGTGATTTGAAGAAACCAAGTGTATTTTATTCACTCGTCCTTTCTCCCTGCATACTGACTTTACAGGATTATATTATTTGAGATAAGGTGGTATTATTGTAAAGTATTCTGATAAGCTCTTTCTCTGGAGTTTGCTCCCTGACAAAGAATATATATTCTATTATGGTTTCTCGGCATGTTTTTTAAAAATATAACATGAATATAAATCCAAATTCAAAAGACGTTTTAACTAGAAAATCAGTCAGCACTTGTCCTGCCAAGTATCTTGCTGGGATTCTCAGTGCTAAGACTCGTGCTTTAATCGGGATTAGCAGAAACAGGTCTACTGAGAGTATTACATTATTTATCCTGTTATTATTCTCAAGAGTTGCTTTATTGGTAAGACCGTTATTTTCCTCTTTAATTTTCAACCAGCTCTTTAATGATCTCCGTTCCTCATTCAATTTTGTTAATGAAGGGCAAAAGGCAGGGAAGATGAATTTCCCCATAATGCTTCACTCTAGCCTCTGGTGAATTGACTTTCTGGGTATTCATTGAAATGTGTTATCCCATTTATCTAGAGATGTCAATGGCTTGCAGAAGGTCTGCATCTGAATGCGACTTGGGTAAACACGAGCTAATAACCCAAAGCAAGTGACTTTTCCTTTGCCCTATAGATATAATTTATTAATATTAAATGGCCTTTTCACATTTTGAGGACATTAAAATAGAAGAAAATAGACAGGTGCCACACAGAACCTGGGAAAGAATAGATGAAGAAAGTGGGCAGGGAAGATGCTCCTTTGCTTTCCAAACCAAAGAGCCTCCGTGTGTTCATGTCTATGTGTAGCATATTTGCTGGGAAGGTGCTATGTGCTTGCTGCTGTTCCTGTGTAGAACATACTTTATCATGTAACCCTCATAGTCACTCCTTTAAGAAGTGTGATTAAAAGAAGCATATCCTCAAAGAAAATGCAGCCTAGTTTTGGAGGTGGAATGCATGGGATAGGAAGCTGCTCCTCCTTTGTAAGTATGACCCGGCTATAAGGCAACCTGAACACACAGCAGAGGAGGGGGCTTTGCGGAAACCTGATGATGACTAACTGTAAACATGTTGACATGTGTCATTCATTTCTTTTTGCTTTGAAGATAAAATAACAGTAAACGGAAATCCTGGTTTCAAGTTGCCAAGCTCAGACTACTAGGAAAACTAATGCAGTTTTGTATTCCTGTTGCTTGGATCATTTTCTGCATTTAGTCTCAGGTTGCTAATAGCCAGAGAGGCAATTTGCTCATGCAGCTCTCAGAAATGAGGAATTGGTCGTCTGGTGTCAGCTTTCCCACTAGATAGGGGTTTGTCCAAGAATAGGTTCAACTACTAAATTGGTAAACATCGATGGCAGTTGTAGATTAAAGTGAAATTAAAGGATAGACAAGAGTTCTGTTAAAAAGTCTTACTGGAGGGCTGAAGTCGGATACCATCACACCTATAATATACAACAGAGTGATTAGATACACTCACAACCAAAGGAGGCACAGTTGTGGGAAATAACACTTAAATAAAAGCCTCATTAGATTTTCTGGAAGTGTAACTGTCCCTTTCCAGCTTCTAGGTCTAGCCTTAGACATATAATACTGCCAGGAGAAAGGCTTATAGACTTGTTCCTTGGGTCAGGTGCACATCATCATCGTTGCATGGCATCCACAAGGATCATTGATCTATGATACACTTTGCACTGACTAATGCTTATGTTTCTAACATCCATAGCTTCTACAGGCTAATCAAGCTTCATCCAACTGTACTGTCAAGGGAAAAACCAACTCAGTAAGAAAATTTACTTCACTGAGGCTATTGTAATAGGGAGTGTACCAACGCTTGTCTAGATTTGAAAATCACAGTGTGTTAGCAGGGAGGTTTCACCTGAGATGTTAGGGAGGAACAGAGAAAATACAGGTAGGATGCTTTATAGTTAGTGTCTAGGTCAGTTCTGTCTGCTCTGATAACTTCCCCACACTGGGTGGCTTAAACAACAATCATTTATTTCTCACAGTTCTAGAGGCTGAGAAGTCCAGGGTCAGGTGTGGGCAGACCTGTTGTCTGATGAAGGACCACTGCCTGGTTTAGATGGCTGTCTTCTCTCTGCAGCCTCACATGACAAAAAACAAAGAAAGGGAGGAGCAGGCTCCCTGTGTCTCTTCTTTGAAGTCACAAGTCCCCACGGATGAAGGCTCTGTTCACATGATCTAGTCATGTCCCAAAGTTCTCACCTCCAATTAGGGATTAGGTTTTAAGACACAAATTTTCAAGAGACACAAATATTTGATTCATAGCGTTTGAGACTGCTTTGCGATCAGAAAATATCTCAGTCATTTAGCTGTAGAGGATATGTTTATCTTTAAATGTAGTTTTGTGGGACATAGTTCTAATCTCCGCTTATAATTCATAAGACAAAAATGGAGGGAGTTTGACGTTCTTTATCTGGCCAGCCTGGTCATTAGGCAAGGAAAATGGGAACCTGGGGGAAGGCATCGATAACTGGGAAACATATACTCCCAAGTCTTCCCAAAATGTTTACACTGGATGTCTCGTACCCAATCCACTTGGAGATTGGAATTCTTATATAACATGGGACCGTCAAGGTGACTTTTCAAAATTATGAAAGGAGCCATTGTTCTGCTGGTCTGTTCTAAGATTAATTTTATTACCAGGAAAAAATGAGGATGGGCAACAGAAACCTAGAAGGATTCTTTGAGAGAAAATTTATCAGGCTTGGTGATGTGGGGACGGTGAGGAAAGACGACTTACTTCCTACAGAGTCCTCAAACTGAATTGACAAGCAGTTCACTGACGGAGCTGTGTTATCAATAACCCCATAGTGAAAAAAAGTGTCTTTCAATTAACTTAGCAAAGTAAGTTTGGAGGCTAATTTTCAAGTCCAAGTCAGTAATGTAATGCAGTAACGATACGTCTCTACCCTCACCCTATGGGGGGAATTTTCCTCATTGCATTTTGTAATGTGAACATTTAATCACACCTGCTAAGTGAAACTCGTGCAGCATGAAAGGCAGCAGACCAAAATTCAAACTCGTTAAGGACAAATGTTTGTGTTTTGTTGATGGCAGAGAATTCAATGCCCCGAACAGTTCCAGGATACAGAAGAAAGACGTAATTATTGAGTCAATGTATGAATGAAGAATGTGATTAACCAGTGGGTGCCAACAAAGTCCATCTTCAGGGAGTTCAGCCTTAAATTGGCTCCAATGATATTCTCTCGCCCATCCACTCACTAACAGACCCTTCCCCTGTAGGATTCACAAAGCGATATTGGATACACTAATATGTTTGGGGCATATATTTCTTTCATTTCCTCTTTTAAAACATGAGTGTATTTCAATTGTTCTTTCTTTCTTCCATCTCACATATCCTTTCTTCTCTGGCTATCAGTTTAGCATCTGGGGTGGTCTTTCACTTCCCCAAGTGTTCATATAGCTGCAAAGATCCCCTCCATCACCTTCTTTGTGACTTAATCTATTTCTACAGAATACCACCTTCTATTTTTGGAGGGATGTATTAAGTTCAACAGGCTCGCATGGACTAAGCAGTTCTTCGGCTATGTATCCAAAGGACAAACAAGTTCCATGAAGGCATTTTCCTCCAGCATCACATCTGACCTAATACCGGCCATATTAAAGCTGGGGCTTCCATAGTCAACAGTAATTTCTATGATCATTCTCATTCTAAATATATGTTACTTGACAGAATACAATAATAATAATGAGAATAAATGACAAGTATTATTTAAAAACATTTAATACATGTAGTGTACATCACAGGTACCAAGGTAGTAAATGTGACTACACATGACAAATTTAAAAAATACAATATTGATTTAAGTTTGCATAAATTTGCATTCATTGCATTCATTTATATTACGGTATTTATTTTCATGTCTTATTTTAAAGAGAGAAATTGTATCCCTGGTGGTCTAGTGGTTAGAAAAATAGGAGGTAAGAAATTTTAGGAAAAAATAATATCGGAATGACTTGATGTTTGTGCCATTCAGCTCTTAACGACTTCAGAATAAACGTCGGTTAAAATATTTTTTTCATGGTTTGCAAACACAAATTTGTAAGGTTAATCTAGTTGCAAGCAAGCATTTGCTAACAGTGTCAAAATTAATAATAAACAGGAGAATGGAGTTTCCTTTGTGGATAATTTCCTATATTATCTCACATTTGGAAAAGAGCCATCAAAGAAAACTGCTCATTAATTTTACATTAAGAAATTATCCCCCGAGCCCTTTCTAATTTCTTCTTGACAGATTCAGCCACAATTCCCATAAGGTGGCACAAAATATAAGTCAAAAATGAGATAATGCCAATTGGCTTTTCACAAATTTCTTCTCGGTCAGCCCTTTCATGAATACTTCACTAACTCTACCTCATCTTCAGAAAAACAGCAGAAAATAAATGTGCTGTGTTGCACTGTATGCTTGACTTAGAGAAGTAAATTCTCACATATGAAAGCTTTTATGTGTCATGTACCAGAGGGGACAAGTGATCAAACTACTGAACAGAGAAATACATGGGTAAATACCAGGTGTGTTACACGTATAAGATTCATTAAGAATAATTAAAAAAACTATGCACGTGTCAATTTACTGCCTACCAAAAAATGTTTTGAGTAACATAACCACTCTACTCACCATGGAAATAACACACCAATCAATTATCTATAATGACTAGCCTGATGGGAAAGCACGATTTATCGTTAAGAGGAAACAGTTTAACAAGAGTAAATTTGATTTGTCTGAGTTGGACTGAGTACTGGTTTTAGAGTCTTTTTTTCTAATCTTTGCAAATGAGATCTATATTAGTCAGCCAATTTATCTATCAATCTATTTGATATATTTCCACTGTACCAATATGTCTTTCTGAAGTACTCGCTATAACATTACCTAACACTTAGCAGTCACTTAAAATGTAATAAGCAATGCACAGGATAAAAAAAAATAGGAGATAAAGTATGGGTAATGCCCCCAAACTTACATTAACTTTATACTATCAATAGTATAAAAAACTCTGCTCTAAAAGAGAAGAGTTTTGCATGAAACGTTGAGTCAGAGTTGCTAACTGTATTTTATTTCTTTTGCTAAGTTAAGACAACTGAAGCAGGAGAAGCAATAATATAAAAAAATACAATGCACTTAACACCACAGCAATGCTGTAAATAAGCTTTACTTTTATTAATCATTTAGAAAATAGTCGTTTTAATAAAATTAAATAACTACAATAGTAAATATTTTATGTAAGGAAGCTTTGAACTTAAAATAGAAATAATGTAGCAAGAAAGATTTTTAAAAACTTTTCAGATTGTAATAACTATATAATTTCTCTAAGATAAATAATTGAACTAGTTAACAAGAATGATAAAAATCTTTGCTGAAATGAAACAGCTGATGTTCAAGAGGTTGGAATATATTTTTGTAGATTGCAAATACGGCTCATCCTAACGAGAATAAAACATTACTAAATAGGCTTGGGAGTTATTCAAATCACCAGTAGGTGGCAGTAGGAGTTTATAGTTCAAGTTACTTTTAAGACTTTGACAATCTATTCTAGTAATATACTGAAATCAACATTGACTTTAAATTGTTAAATTCAATTTTAATCAGAGACATTTATCAAACTTAAATATATTTTTATTTATACATATATACATTTATACATGTTTACATATTCATATACAGCATTGTATTAGCTATCTGTTGCTAATTACTTCAAAATTTGAGAGCTTAAAACAGTAAACATTTAGACACGTATTATTTCACCCAGTTTCTGAGGGTCAGGAATCTAAGAGAAATAGCTGGGTGGCTGTGGCTCAGTGTTTCTCTCGAGGTTGTGCTCAAGGTGTCAGGCAGGGCTGCAGTTGTGTGAAGAGATTAGACAATCTGCTTCCAAACTCATCCCTGTAGCTGACTGTAAGAGTCTTCAGTTCCCAGCTGGATGGGTCTCTCTATAGGGCTGTGCATATAGCATATTTATATGCATAAATACATAAGGAAACATCCAATTTCTAAATTAGGACATTATTATTATTTTATCTGGAAATAGACTGTCAGAGGAACCATTCACTGATACAACAGAATCTTCTCATTACTAAGAGCGATATTTAAAATAAAAGTCCTCCTGGCTTGCTAATTTGCTTTTAGTAAATCCATGACAACCTTTACTTGCCAAGGATCTAGAGGGGGAGGCAGGGCAGTGTGGCCGCGTCTCTTCCCAGTGAGAGTAAGTCTGTTAAAGGGAGCATGGCAGAGTCAGGAACAGAGGAGCAGTGGGGTAAAACTTTTAAAGTGTTAATTCCATATAAAAAACAACTTTAGCAATGTTTTTACAATAAAACTGTGAACTTGGTAGAGTAGTAATAATAAACAGAAGAAGCACAGAAAGGAGACAAGAAGAAAGTCCTTCCTTCACAATAATAATTACATTTGAAGGTACTTCCTGGTTTGCGAGTTAGCTCCATCAGGATTGAGTAGAGGTAACCAAACCACTGTGTGTACTTCAACCAGAAAAAGATTGAACTCATTAAATCTGGTGTTCACAAATTCATTGCCATTTGTCAGGGGGAGAAGTCTTGTCATCTGGTCTCCCCAGAAGGACTCCCAGAATATTTTAAAACTGATCCAGCAGAGGAACTTCTACCTCAGGCACAACCCACAAGATAACCGAAAGCTACCACAGAAACTTCAGAGTTTAAAAATTACGTCAGTAAAATTGCTTCTAAACATCCATGAAGCCAGAGGTTGGTCACTTCAGTGATATGGTCAAAAATCCCCATATCTGTGCAATATTGCAAGCAGCAAACACCCAGAAATAAAAGTGAGGCAACTTTTGTATTATATCCACACATTAATGTACACAGCTATGATTTAATAAAAAAAAAATTCCTCCTAGTTTTATGGGAATGAAAGAATTCGTGTTTTTCATTGCAAAATAAATAAATAAATCTTATTTGAGTGCACAGAGACGCCAATTCCTAACACACATCAAGAAACTTCCTTATATGGATTAGTTGTTTGTGTTTTCCTCTCCCCCAAATTCATATGTTGAAACGTTAATCCCCAATGTGATAGTTTAGTAAGGTGGGACACTTTGGGAGATAATTAGATTATAAGGGTGGAACACGTATAAATAAGATTAGTGCTTTTATAAACAGAGGCTCCCAGAGAGATCAATCAGGCTTTCCACCATGTGAGGGTCAGCAAGTAGAGGGCAGTCTGGACATGAGAAAGACGGATGCCAGCTCTGATCAGGCCTTGATCTTGGACTTCTCAGCCTCTAGAAATACGAAAAACAGGTATTTGTTGTAAAAAGTTTCTGTTTCAAGTATATGATGTTTTCTCTGTAGTCTCTTTTTCTGAGAAAATTTCCCTTCCCTGCACTGCTCTACTATTAGGTTAAAAGATACTCCATGTCTTTGAAATCAACTTTCATCAGATCACACTCTAAATAAATGTCCTCCATTGAGAAAAACCATCTCCATCCCTGCAGAATTATTGGATGTTCATAAAGAGTTAATTGCTTAAATATGAAATTAATCTTCTAGTCTCAAGACAAAGGTCAGCTCTCTAGCAAATAAGGTCTCGTTAATAATACTTCATGAGATATAAGACAGATAGATCATTCAGACACTACTTAGCATTCATTATGGGATTATGGTCATTATTGTTATGATAACCCTTTAACATATTCTATTAACATTTGACAGATGAGGAAACAGAAACTTAGAAATTTTAAGTAACTCGTCTAAGATTATGCAGTAACCAAACTCAGAATCCTGTTTTCAGTTAACTGCATAATTGTCACCACCATGCCTTCTAGCTAGAAACTGTGTGTCATGCTGTTAAATGGAAATTATTTAGTATGTATTAACTAGTTGTTTTATTTTATGGACTCTTGAACTTTGTTCTAAAACTGGAATTAAACTTTGATGATTACACTTTTCTTGTTTATAAGAGGGGGGAATGAGGAAGGGAGTAGGGAGATAGAGGGGTGCAAAGCCCAGAAGTGTTTCTTTTTTAAATTTTAACAATTTACTTTTAAGACATATCATAAATTTAATAGATACAAAATCTTGATTTTTTTCCTCCAAACTATGAAAAGAATTCAACAACTTCAACATATGATGGGTTTATTTTCCTTGTGTAACAGCAAGTATGAGGAAAAAAAATCGTTCAAGGGTGCTGTCTCCATCCTTTTCTGCTATTTTTGCCATATGATTTTTCCCCTCTACAGTTGTAATCTGGCTCTTCCCCTTTTGATTATCCCATCTGTCCTGCAGGCAGGGAGCCAGGAAAAGGACAGCTGCGGAACAGCAAGACGGAGGAGGTGAAGGGAAGAGTCCCTGGCATCTGACCTCTGCTAAGTAGCTTGTCCAAAAGTCTTGCCCAGCCACTTTTCCTTATATAGTCTTGTGTCGCATAAGAAAGTTTAGATCCCAGATGGATCATTATGTGGCAGTGGTCCTTTAAGATCATAGCGAAGCTGAAAATTTCTATCAATTGGTGACACTGTAGCCGTTGCACCACCAGCGTGATGCAATCCCAATGCATTTGAGGTGATTTTGGTGTAAACAAGTCTCTAAGCTGCACATATAATCCAGCACAGCACATATACATAATAATGATAATAAATGGCTATGTAACTGGTTTATGTATTTATTACACTATGCTTTCTAATCCTTATTTTCCAGGGGTGTCCAATCTTTTTTTTTTTTTTCTCTGCCTTACATTGGAAGACTAATAGATGTCTTAGGCCACATATTAAATACACAAACACTCACAAAAACTGATTAGCAAAAAAAAAAATCCATGCATACTTCTATGATGTCCAACACCACGCATAAGAAAAAGGTTCACACAAAATCAGCATGTGCCCAAAGACAGGTCTGTTAGAGTGTATTTGACTTATATGAAACAGTCAAATATAAACTAGTCTCAGGCGGGTCCCTCAGGAGGCATCTAGAAGGCCTTGCTATCTCGGGAGCTGACAGCTCCACACATGTTATTGCCCCTGAATGTCTTCCAGTAAGACAGGATGTGGAGGTGGAAGACGGTGGCCTTTATGATTCTGATGTGTCTGGGTCTTAGTCTTTAACAAAAAAGGTAAAAAAAAAAAAAAAAAAAAAAACCAGTAAAAATTTTAAAAATAGAAAAAAGCTTATAGAATAAGGATGTGAAGAAAAAATATTTTATGTACTGGAATGTGTTTATGTTTTAAGTTAAGTTTTATTATAAAATAGTGAAAACGTTTTAAAAACTTAAAATATATATAAAGTAAAAATGTTATAATAAGCTAAGGTTAATTTCTTATTGAAAAAAGAAAGTTACTTTTCTAAGTTTAGGGAAGTCCAAGTGTACAGTGATTATAAAATTTAGTAGTGTATGGGGATGTCCTAGGCCCTCACGTTCAACCACCTCTCACTTGCTGGCTCACTCTGAGTTACCATCCTGCAAGCTTCACTCATGCTAAGTCCCCTACAGGTTTGGCAGGGTGTCCTACCTTTTCTTTTTTTTTTAATCTTCCCCAGATTGGAAGAATAAGAGTTGTCAGGCCACATGTTAAATACATAAACACTTACAAAACCTGATTAGTAAAAAAAGGCCATGTATACTTTTCATGATATTCCACACCACATGTTTCATACCATATTTTTATTGGACCCTTTCTTGTTTAGATTTGCTTAGATACACAAAGACTTGATTTGCAATGTGATTGTATTTTGTTCACCAGAGCTACATGTCATGGGTACAGGTTACATGGCTAGTGAAGAAACACTCAAGGAACTTATAAATGTTATTTAGTGTGAAATAGAAGCAGATCTTTACTAAATTATAATACAAATGATTATCCCCCAATCCATAGCTTTCTAGGAACTTGGTTTCCCAACTATTTTAACTAAGTACCTTTCTACTCTATCACTATTAAGGTTCTTATAATTGGACAAAAGGGAAAATGGATTTTGTTCCCAGTATCAAGATTCTCTCTAAGGCTCTTGTAGTACTGTGATGATCTCAAGCATACCTGCTAATCCAGTATTGTTGAATACATTCCTGTTGTTAGGGGGAAAAAAAAAATCAAATCAAACACTGCTAGCACCCTCCCCTAAAGCTATCTCCAAACTCTTATTCTGAGAATTGCATTTTAGAGTGAGTATATAGTCTATACTCTACTATGCTAAATTTTCTTCCATGCCTTTTCTTTTTAAATTAAGAGGAACGTTTCTTTAACACAAAGAAAATAATTATTTCCAATGAAAAAGTTAAGCTTTGGAGGCTCCATATAGATAAAAGTCTCCACATTTGCTATGTTTGGAGGATGAAAACACATCTACTATACACTAGCTAATAAAACTTTTACCCGGCAATGATAAACTTCAGTACTCCAAATGTCTCATTGTCTAAATCAAGTAATATAATCACTCTAAACATTAAAGATGATATGAACATAGATGTAGAACCAGCATAATAACTAACAAACGTGCCAGCATTTTTCAAACCACTATGTTGGAAATTAACTTTATTAAAAGTCAGAAAATCAGTTGGTGTTAGGTACCTGGTTTTATATCTGGGTTCTCTGCTCTGTTCCATTGGTCTGTGTCTCTATTTTTGTACCAATATCGTGCTGATTTGGTTACTATAGTTTTGTAGTGTAGTTGACATCTGGTAACAGGGTGAGTCCAGATTTGTTATTTTTTCTTAAGTTTGTTTTGATGTTCCAGCTTTGATCTTTGACAAAGCAGACAACAACATGAGCTGGGGAAAAAAAGCTGTATTCAATAAAAGGTTTTGGGAAAATTGAATAGCTACAAGCTGAAGAATGAAATAGGACCCCTCTCTCACACCACTTACAAAAATTAATTCAAGATTGATAAAAGAATGAAATGTAAGACATCAAACCATAATGTTTACAGGAGAAAATGTAGGAAAAACTCTTCTAGATATAGGCATAAGCAAAGAATTTATGACTGTGACCCCAAAGGCAAATATAGCAACAATAGAAATAAATCAATGGGATTTTATTAAATTAAAAAGCTTGTGTACATCAAAGGAAATAATTGACAGAACAAGTAGACAACCTACTGAATGAGGGGAAATACTTGCAAACCAGAATCTACAAAGAACTCAAACAAATCAGCAAGAAAAAATAAACAACCCTGTTAAAAAGTGGGCAAAGGACAATGACAGAAGTTTCCCATTAAAATCACAATGAGGTAGCACCTTACCCCTTTCAGAGTGGCTGTTACTAAAAAGTCATAAAGCAATAGATTCTGATGTGGATGGAGATAAAAGGACACTGACTCACTGTTGGTGGGACTGATATTAGTACAAAGTCTGCGCAAAACAGAGTGCTTTTCAAAAAACAAAAAGTAGAACTATCATTCAATTCAGAAATTCTACTACTGGGTATTTACCTGATGGAAAGGAGTCATTTTTTTTTTTTTTCAAAAAGACACCTGCACTCAAATGTTTATTGCAGCATAATTCACAATTACAAAGATGTGGAGTCAACACAAGTGTCCATAAATTTGTCAGTGAATTAACAAAATGTGGTGTATATATTTCTGTAGAGTACTACGTAGTCATAAAAAGGATTAACTAATGTCTTTTGCAGCAATTTGGATGAAACTGGAGATAATTATCCTCAGTGAGTTAAATCAAGAATGGAAAAATGAACACTACATTTACTCTCTAATAATTTGGAACTATATAGATGGGCATATTTGAGCAGTGGAAATGATGAATGGATAAGGCTATGAGGGGAGAGGTAAAATCCTACCTAGTATATATAACGAACACTCTTTGGGGGATAGCACAGGTATAACCCGGACATAAACATTACAAAAACTATTTATGCAAAAAAAATTTGTACCTTTGTACCCCCTTAATATTTTGAAATATAATAACAATATTTAGAAAATAGTTGAAAAGTGAAGGGTGATATGGAAGGGTGCAGAAAAGAGGCTTAGGGAGCAATTATCCACTATCTCATAAATAATCACATAAGGAAAACTTAACCCAAATAATAAACACTATGAATTCAGTTATGCTGTCTAAATACAATTTTTCCAAGTAAAAGGAAAGTTGTTGGTACAAGGAGCAAGTAGAAAGCCTCTGAAAGGGAGCTTCATTCATTTGCCTGCCAATGTTAAAAAGGTAGTTTTAAAATTTTTCATATTTGGCATTAGATTGCCATTTGGGGCATATTAAAACATAAAGGGAAGCAAAGTCTCTAGGTACATGCAAATTGCAGTCAAGCACAGTGAGAAAAGATCATGGCATTGGAGAAAAGGGTGACAAGTAGGCTTTTACGATGAAAATGAAAGAAAAATGTAAAATACACCCGAACAAAGATAAAAGTTTTGGTGAAAAGAATCTAAAAGTTTGTACCATAACTTGTCTCTATATACATATATATACATATAATGAGTATTTTTAGTGTATGTGGTAAAATGTTCACTAATATCTACGAAGTTCTTGTATCATAGATTTTCAAAAAACAAAGGTCTCAATTTGCTGTCAGTGAAGGCTCAGAACTAAAGTATCCTTCTAGATGTTATTTATAATATCAGAGAGGATTATTCAAATTCTATGAGTAAAAGTGGGCAGATTTATGGAAGAAAAACCACCAAACGTTGATTTTTACATCTATGTGTTTGTAAGGAAAATAAGGCTAATGAGGAAACATTTAAATAATGAAGAAAACAAGTAGCCCACATTACGATGTCCCAAAGCTGCAAAGGCTGGTGCAGTTGTGGAGGGCAGGACCACGTTGACACTATTGGTGGCATTGCAAACTGATACAGCTTCTTTGAAAAAAAGTATGGAGAATCCTCAAAGGCCTCAAAATAGACCTTCCTTTTGATCCTGTAATCCCATTACTGGGCTTTTACCCAGAAAAAAAAAACCCAAATGCCCATCAACTCATGAATAGATGCGTAGGCTGTGGCATATGTATGTCATGGGATACTATTCAGCCTTAGAGAAGATGGAACCTTTACATCTTTTGTATTAACCTGGTTAGAGTTGGAGAACATTTTCCTTAGTAAAGTATCATAGAATGGAAAGTCAAGTATCCAAGGCATTTAATACTAATATGAAGCCAATAGATAAACTAATACACTCCCAAATGAGGGGAAAATTCAATTTAATGCAAGTTGAGTGGAGGGAGGAGGAGGGAGGGGAGAAGGAGAGAGAGACTGGTGTGCTTTCACCTAATGGGCACAATGGAAGGCTAGGTGGCACACCTCTGGGGGAGGGGCACAACTATGACAGGGACCTTACCTAACAAAATGATTTTTATTAGTTCGAAAAATGAAATGGTTTTGAAGAAATTCATAGTAGATATGATAATCTTAACATTTTAAGGAGCTACTTTTCCTTTATCTATACTTAAAAAGACAAAAGTGAAATGTCTTGAATAGGCAAAAATAGAAATTTAAGTATATTCTAACAAAAAAAAAAATACTGGCAAGCAGGGCTGAAGTCTGGAATGTAATGCTGAAGAACATATTATAATGAGCAATCATAGGGCTGTGAAAAACAACTATTTAATAAACTAGGTGTTGGCATAGAGTACATATACATACATGGAAATTGATGAACTTAAGAAATGGCAGTGAAAAAAATTGGTTTACAATTGAAATAAGAAGACAGTGAATGAACACAAACAAAAAGATGATGCTATTTAAATATAATATATGCTAAGAAATCTACAGTGGTTTAGTGAAATTAAGTTTTTCCAGAGGCAAGGTATAATAAGTGATACCTAGAAATAGTCTAACATTATGTAAGAAGCAGATCAGTCTAGTCTATGAATATGTATAAATTTATCAAAAGAATGGTGAAGAGTAAAGAAAATGAAAGAAAAAAACTAAGGGAAATGAGAGAGGTGATAGAATGCTTTGAAATTTAGAATATCAGATTAGGTTGTGATTATTAAGAGAATACTAAAACATTAAAAGGATACTAACTGTTCACTTCAAATATATATGCAAAATTTAAGGTTTAAGAAGTTTCATCAATGTGAAGTAAGACTTACTCATGGGTATTTCATTAATAAAGTAATTTTAAGTAAAAGTTAAGAGGCATATTTCATTTCATTAGAAATCAGAAATTTCAGGCAACCATAATTCTCTTGACTTAAATAGGTTCTTTGCTGGATTTGTATAAAAACATTAATGAGAATAAGTAGAAAAGTAAGTACAGGCATTTTCATTTGAAGTGAGGCTTAGACTAGGTGATCTAAGATTATCTTGATAGCCATACATTTTTAAGAAATGATGTGTCATATGTTATTTAATAAAGCAGAATACATTTATGAAGATAAGAAAAGTAATACATTCTTGAACAGGTTTCCCCCCTAAATCTGTTATGAGTTATGCTATTGATTTAAATAATAAAATAATGTTTTAAAAATTAAAGACTTTTTTTTTTTTTGAGACAGAAGCCTCCAGCTGTCCCCCTGGGGTAGAGTGCTGTGGCATCACAGCTCATAGCAACCTCCAAAGTGCCAGCCACAGGTGCCGTGCCAAAATTAAAGACTATTTAAAATTGTTTTCACTGTCCTTCAAAAAACACTGTTATTTTATCTGTCTACTGTTATTACCACTTCCATAGAATATCTCCTTTATTAATTGCACTTGAAATAATCCAATTATTCTTCCTATTTTAGCCAAAGTGCACACACTCTCCATACTTCAGTAAAATGTCATTCCTAGGCACTGCCTGTGGCTCAAAGGAGTAGGACCCTGGCCCCATATACCGGAGGTGGTGGGTTCAGACCCGGCCCTGGCCAAAAAAATAAACAAAAAACAAAAAAACCCCAAACCAACCAACCAAACAACAACAACAAAAAAACCCCAAGATGTCACTATGTCACTCCTTTGATCAAAAACTTTCAATAGCTTTCTATCATCGATGGTATGCAAATACATTTTTATAAGCACTTTTAAGAATATCCTAAGAGATGAGTTCTCCCCCATTTCTTGTCATTCCTCTTTGCCCATTGTAGTCAAATCCACTCCCACTGACCCACTTTCAGTTTCCTGTCTGAAACAAGCTCCTTCCTGCTGCCTAGGCCTTCCCTTCTTCTTAGGATCTAGCACATCTTGGTCTTCCTATAAAGGTACTTTGTGAAATCCAATCTAAATTATTTGCTTGTGTTTTCTCTTAGAAATCTGTTTTTCCTATTGGAAACATTTTCTATTTTAAAATTGTGTGTTTTTTATGTTTCGCTGATTGTTTCATCAAATAATCCATATTGGTTCAAGTGCTAGCACAGTACTTCTATTCAATACATATTTCAAAATCTGGAAGAACTGGCGTTTTGGCTCTGTAAGAGTAGAATAGATTTTATAAAAAGAATCCTTCAGAAGTAGATGGTTACAAACTCCGGACTAAATTTTGTAAGGAACTATGTGAAGGCACTCAGAAGTGAACACAAACAGAAGGAATCTGAATGAATTTTATCCTCCAAAAGACAGGGGCAAACTGTGAATTATGCCCAGCAGAGCTTTCCCCTAAGGACACGCCCCAGTCCACGTGCTCAGGCAGAAAGCACCGGTCACACCGCCAGGGAGTCCTAACTAGGACCTCACAATCCCAAGCTAAAAGAGATGGAGAAACAGTACTGGAATCCAGAATCACCTCAACTCTGAGTTGGGGAGTGAATTACACTTGTATCCGTGAGATTTGGCCTCTGGGGGCCAGACAGGTGAAACGCTCAAAGAGAAGAGCTGACATGTAGCTGCCGCTCAGCGGAGAGAACCTGGTGTTAGGAAATTTTATCCACTAATTTAGAAGGGGTTGGCTCATTGCTTGGGCTTTGTCTTCAAACAACCAAAAAGGCCGTGCTTGATTCTAAAAGGTGGAGAAGCTCATCCTGGGATTAACAAGAAAATAAAATAGACTCCCCGAGACAGGGCCAAGTTACAGGGTAGTCACTGACAATTTGTTTGCTGGAGCAAAGCCTAACACTCTTATAAAGAAAATCACAGTAATAAAAATCTTTTTAATGTACTTTATACCACACCCCTGTTTGTGTGTGTATAGATGAGGTACTGCAGCAGGTGAAACTGAGCTGCAGTGATGGAAATTAGAACAGCGACGTCCTAGGCGAGCAGAGTTAACGAGAAAAGGGCAAAGAGAATTTGAGGTGATAACAGCAGCCTTCTTTCCATTAATTTGGACTTTGGTATGAATTTGTCAAAATTCATTGAACTTTACAGTTTCTAGCGTGTAGCTCAAACTTAAAATGAATCAAGTGTTATTTCCTATAATTTGTGCTTGGTATATAAAAATAATTTTGCATATTCCTGGAATGTAAGTTAAAAAAAAATAGCTAATATTACATTATTCATGTGATGATAGCCAAGATTTCTGTGTGTGTTTTGTGTGTGTTTCTTTTTCTAATGTTATACACACATAATTCTCAAGTAATTTCAAATCCCAATCAGCCGATTCTTGCTTTTAACGCTATTGTCTTCTAATATAGAGAAACATCAGCATATTCCCCCTTTGACGTGAGTGTAAGGAGCAGGGAGGTGTGGTGATAAACACATTATTTCAGTAAGTCAGTGATTCCCCCTCCAGCTGCAGTCTGGGTCACTAAAGGACTAACCATCAGTTTCACTACAAAGCAACCTCTGGTTTACGTCCCAGTCTGCAGGCTCCATCTCCTACACAGAAATAGTAGAAATTAAACCTATTCTGGCCTGGAAGATGCATGGACTATACAGAGTTCAAAAAGACATTCTTTTCAAGGAACCCAAATCCTCCAATTAAAAAAGGAAATAAAATACACACCCACATTTCTTTCTTCATTTAGAAAAAAATAGTAGGATGGTTATTCAGATCCAAGAAAAGACCCTTTAAAATAAACCATGCACTTTACTTTACATATTTTACTTTGATCGAGGAACTTTAAGACTTGCCTACAGTCAGTAAAAACATTGGGTTTAATGTTTAAAGAGAAATTCCAGCAGTATTTCACATAACAGAATTTGTCTCTTTCATCATACTTTAGTTTCATAACAAATGTCGACTGTGTATGGAGAGTGAGTTTTGATAATTTTAGTTTTAATTTTAAAAACTCCATAAAGAGTAATAAATTGCTTCATCATCCTGTGTCCGGCTCAGATATGAAACATTGTAGCACTTTTGGTAGAAGGACGTGGTGTGTTTATATTCGTAAATCTTTTTATTTTGACACAGATCTACTGGGGGATGAAACTCCAGGGTAAGTTTTAATTTCTTGACACCCTTCTTACATAGAATCAAACTGCATTTAGCAGCTCTTGAATTTCATATTTTTCCCCCCTGGTCTTTCTTTTATAGATTAAAGAACTTTGGAGATGATTTATACCAAAGCCTTAATTTTGTAAGAAAATGGAAACAGTAACCCAGAGTGGTGAAGTAAACTGCAGCTCACAGCTAGTTCAGCAGAGTAAATCTCGGGCTCAAACAGCACATTCCAACAACATACATCTGAGCCTCTGAATGTTAAGCATTTTCTCCTATGAGTCTCCATGCTATTGGTTTGCCTTTCATATGGAATGCTCTGAGCAAAGCCAAGCCTCAGCATAAGTCTAGAACTAATTAATTGCCTTATGTAGGATGTAGGTTAACACTCTGATCTGGAACACATCTTTTAAGATGAAAGAGAGGAACAATTGTACGTGGCTTATGCTGCATGAAATTTAAACGGAGATGTATCAGGAAGTGTTTCCCAGTGTTAGCAAAACTGTCATTGTAATCTTTGTGCAAAGACCTTTTCTAATAAGAAAACTTTTAAAAAATTTTAATCTCTGCCGACATAATTCTATTGCCAGCAATAGAGCTCTCTAATTGCAGACTTTAGTATTTTTGGATACTCTTAGCATAGGCATTCTAAAAGGTTGTTCAACTCACCTTCACCTCACCCCCATAATACTAGACACAGAATTTTTATTTTTTTGTTGCAATCCCAAACGAAGTATATATTTAGATTGAACATGCACATATTACATTAATTTTTATTGGAAGCAAAATTTAGCTCATCCTTTTTTTGTTGTTGTTGTTGTTACCAGTAAAGTGGAGGTGTTTGAGGATAATATTTCTGAGTCCTTTTAAAAATTTTAAATTATTATCGAGACATTCTGTACATATTTATGCTTTGAGAGACAAGAATTAAGTCATTGTTATAGGCCCCTGGAAGTCTACAATTCATAGTCATCGATGTTTTCCCTAGGCTGTCTAGCATGACTAATATTTCTTACTTTTAGACAAAAGGGGTATTTTATTCAACACTCATCAGCTAAGACTCAATTTACTCTGCTTTCTGGTTTTTCAGTTATGTGTATCATAGAATATTATTTATTGTTATCATTTATGGGCTATGCCCTATTTAATATGATACATGATTTGTTCTCTTTATGCTATAATGAGATATTTAGTTCTCTTTCTTCATGCCCATGTTTTTTTTCCTTGGTTAAATGAGCGACTCATTCCACAAAGATGCTCTCCTTGAGTGCTCAAAAGCAGAAAGTGAACAACCAGGTTTTCCGTCAAAGAAGACATAAAAAAGAGATTGGAAAAGTTGTGTGATTTTTTTCTTAATATAAAATTTTCTTTTGTGTTGAGAAATTCCTGTTTATTTTCTCCATCTCGTTCACGAAGGTGCTAGATTATGCAGAAATGTAGCTCCCGCTGTATTAAATGTTGTTATTCATATTTGTAAATTATTTTGAACACTTTTAAAATTTCAGTAAAAAAATTGATGCTAGTAACCACAGTTCTGTCAGGAAGTGTGATGGCTAATTTTAGGTATTAACTTGGCTGGGCCCACAGTGCCCAGATATTTGTTCAAACTTTATTCTGGGTATTTTTGTAAAGGTGTTTTGCAGATGAAATTTATATTAAAATGGTAGAGTTTGAGTAAAGCAGATTGTCCTCCATAAGGTGAATGGATCATTCCATCAGTAGCAGGTTTTAATAGAAAAAGACAGACACCCCCTTGAGCAAGAAGGAATTCTATCAGGAATTGTACCAGGACTCAAATTGCAAACTTCCCTTGGGTGTCCAGCCTGCTGTCTACTCTGCTGCCTACCAGGCAGATTTTGGCCTTATTACCCTTCCATAGTGATCCCTGGAGCCAATTCCTTTCTCTGTAAAAACCTGATTAACACAGGAAGTCAGTTTCATAATTACTCATTAAAAATGGATTTATCATATTAGCACTTTCCATAAAGCCAACTTTCCCAACACTCATATTGTTAGAAGAAGAGCAATATTTCACATTCCAATAAGTATTCGATTATTTCTATTTGCACTATGAATGTGACCTGCTTCATTTAACACAAAAGTTAAAATTCAATGCTGAAAATCAAGGTATTTGTGTAGAATCTTCCTTAGTCTTATATGGCTTTGCTCCCTTCTTTTGATTCCTTTTCCTCAACCTCTGATGATAAAGGAGCTTTGCATTTCACCAGGGAACTCAAAAGAAATTGCTTGTTATTAGCAGGAGTTTTCTATGAGAAAATTGCATTGAGCCATATGGGCTTTCCAGATTTCACTGTATTACAAATGGGGATTTTAGGAGGGTCAAGGGAAATACACTACTCACACCCACTGTGGAGAATATTTGAGACATCTAAGGAGGAGGATCAAGACTATATTAATGTCAGAGTTTTCCCTTTCAGAGACGCCTTCAGATTTTCCTCTGAAGATACGTGAGAAAAACAAGTGAAAATTATAACTTATTTTCCTGAGTTTTTAAGAAACCTTATAATATATGAATAAGATTTTTGAAGGATTTAATGTAGCAATAAATTTTCAAAAGTCTGGTTTTCATCAGATAAAAATGAATCAACTAATACAATGAACTATTTCAAGTGGGCCATGTACACAGCTACAGCCTACTTGGCCTCCAAAATTTGCGTGAGTTATTGCCTCCTTCTCCCATGCCATCTTGTCCTGCATCACCTATTTGGCCATTTCAATTTGCACTGATGTCATAGAAGTAATTGGCTATTCTGCCTATTTTTATGTTTAGCTGTCTGAACTGTCCCAACTGTAAGATTTAGGACTGTCCCATTTTGCCCAAGTCACATTCCTGTATTTAGTTAATCATAATTGATTAGCAAAATATAGGTTTATTTATTTTATTTTTCTTGCTACTAATCCCTGTAAAGTCAACATTATTATGCAAAGGTTATTTCTCAGTCTGCACTGGCAAAGTACACATGTGCGGAGACTCAAAGGACTTCCTCATCACAAGGATCTTTAAGGCCGGGCTCGGTGGGTCATAGCTATAATCCCAGCACTGGGAAGGCCCAGGCAGGTGGATTGACTGAGCTCACGAATTCAAGACCAGCCTGAGCAAGAGTGAGATAGTATCTCTAAAAACTAGCCAGCAGTTGCGGACAGAGCTTGTACTTAGTACCAGCTACATAATTTGTGGACCCCAAGGTAAACTTCTTGTCCTAAAAATGAAGAATTTCCACACAGTGACTGCAGAGCGTGAAATCAATTATGGTGCCCTTCTGAGCAGATACTCGACACCTGGCTGGTTCACAGGTGCACAACCTGCCGGGCTAGTGCTTGAATTCCTCCAGAGCCTCCTTGCCCTGTGGTTGGTCAGCCTCTGCTTGTACATTTCCAGAGACTGGACACTCAACTGTTCTCAAAGCCATTGTGATATCTTAATTCAGCAGTTGTGTCTATTAGAAAATTCTTCCTTTTTCTTTTAAAACAGGAAAGGGGGTTGATGACCTGTAGCTAATTGATGATTATTCTTATTATTATTTGTTACTCATTTTCTCATGGTGTTTTTTGTTGTTGTGTTCAGTTATCTTAAGGGGAGAGTGAGAAAGAAGCCAAAATAATTTCTCCCCTTTTTTCGCTCTTGCTGTTGTTATTTATTCTCATCTTCTTTACCAAGTAGTTTTCTCCTCTCCCCAAAACTAGAATAAATCACTAACAAGATGTCCAATATTGGTTTTGAAAAGGAAGTGAACAGCATAGGGGAGGAGAGAAAGTGGCCTGATGCCGTCTTTCCTGTTTCTGCTTGGCACAGATTGCTTAGTGAGTGGATGCAGTAGTCCCCCACCTTCCCATCTGCGGTTTCATTTTCTCCTGTTGTAGTTAGCTGGGGTCAACTGTGGTCTAAAAAATACTAAATGGAAAAGTCCAGAAATAAACGTAAGTTTTCAATAATTGTTCTATTTCATTATTACGTATGTTAATCTGTTATTGCACCTAATTTATAAATTAAACTTTATTGTAGATATGTATGTATGGTAAAAAAATATAGCATTTTGTAGGGATTGGTACTATGTTGCAGGCATCAGCAGGGCATCTTGTAGTTTATTCTCATGGATAACAGGCGGCTACTCCAATGTGGGACATTGGCAGAAATTTCAAATGTCATGATTTCATTAGGAAACCAAACCAGTCCACGAAGAAGCCTCTTATTCACTGCTGTACAAGCAATGAATGAAAAAAAAAAAAAAAACCAAAGAACTGAAGGTGTACTCAGTCTTACTGGAAACACTGATGTTTTGTATTCTTCCCTCGGTTATCTGGTAGATGAACTCTATCAATACACGAACTTTGAGAAGACATTTGCACTCCCTGTTCTTGTTAGTCCTGCTGTCTATATTTAGCAAGATCTCTTTCCCTACATCTACTTCAAGAAATCTTTTTTATCCCGATAGGTCTTTCTTTTTTCCCTGATTCTGAGTCTCTCCCTCGCTCCCCAATTACATATAACCTTTTTCTCATTTGCATTCTCTCTAAAAACAGGGTTGATCTTTCCTTCTTACATTTCTCTCCTTATTCACCTTCTATACTGCAAGCAACTTGAGGTTCACCCTCAGGGCATG
>NW_003852480.1:6310340-6324073 GCF_000181295.1 Otolemur garnettii | reverse complement strand
ATGAAAGTATTTCAAATTGTATATGAAAACACTACACTGTATCCCATGTTTGCATTAATGTATACAGCTATCATTTAATAAAAAAAGAAAAAGAAAAGGAAAATATTGTTGCTAGTTTTAGACTCATTCAGTTTTCTATACATGAATAATATAGTTTTAAATTACACAGTAATCTTCCATGTAAAATTAGTTCATAAGTCATATCAGATTATTTCATAAAGGTTAACGTTTATTGATTTGTTAAGGAAATAAGTCTTTCTTATATAAAACAATACACATGTAAAAATCACCTTGACAGATAAGATGATTATTGATACATGTGACTTCATGATTATAAATGTCATAAATTAAAGAACTATTGAGGCAAACAGAGTTCTAGTGAGTTCTCTTTTTTTTCCATTTTGGCATAACCAAAAATTTTTAAAGTTTTTGTTTCCCTTAATTGAAGAATAATTTAAGCATCAGTTTTAAAGGAACTTGTGACTTCTTGAAGTACCATCATGGTCATACATAGGAAGATTGAGAATTGGTTACTAAAACTTTTTTTTAAAATATAAGATATTTCAAAATCCTGAACCCAAATAATTCCATTTTGATAAATTTTTATGCTGGATGTTTTTGCTACTTTCATTTTATATTTTATGTACCAAAAATGATAATGCTAGCTTATAATATTGTAATATCTGAAATTTAATATAGTTAAAATCATACTCTATTGTTATAGTTCTGCCCTTATTAAGTAAAAATGAAATTTTTACCAGCATATTTAATTTACTTTAAATAACCTTAAACTTAAATTCAAGAAAACTTTGACATTCTGGTTATTAGAATCATCAGTTTCGTGCAATTTTAACACGATCCCTTTACAGATATTTACATACCTTTTTTTCTCATATCATGTCAGTACTGATTCTATTCTATTCTTTATAAAAGATTAATCCTGTGGCTCAAAGGAGTAGGTGCCAGCCCCATATACAGGAAGTGGTGGGTTCAAATCCAGCCCTGGCCAGAAACTACCAAAACAAAACAAAACAAAACAAAAGATTAATCCTTATAGAATGATGTGCTTAAATTAAATAAGATGTAGACATACATACTTTGAAATACTATTCTTTATATTTTCTTACAGATAAGAAACTATTCTGAGTTATAAAGACATATTTGCTACTTCTTGTAGCATTTGTGTGCATTTGATTGATCCAACAATATTTTTACTGAGTTTTTACTTTGCTCCTGAGACCATGCTAAGTAGAGAAGATCAAATTAATAATAAAATATTGAGGCCAGGCACAGTGGCTCACGCTTGTAATCCTAGCACTCTGGGAGGCCGAGGTGGGTGGAGCCCTTGAGCTCATGATTTTGAAACCAGCTTGAGTAAAAGTGAGGACCCATTTTTACTAAAAATGAAAAACTGAAGCAAGAGGACCTCTTGAGCCCAAGAGTTGAGGTTGCTGTGGGCTGTGATGCCACGACACTCTACCGAGGATGACAAAGTGGGACTCTGTCTCAAAAAAAAAAGAAAAAAAAGATACTGTTTCTCCCATAAAATTTCTTATCTAAACATAAGCAGGCAAATATGAATATGTCTTAGTGTTACTGAAGATAGCGTATGAAATGCTGTGGAAGCTCAAAAAATGGAATGAGTTCTTTTGCCAGGGAAAGTTGAGAGAGGATGGATAGTGATACAGGAAATGAATGTGAAAAATAAGTGGAGCCTGAGAAACACATGGAAGGGCACAAACACCAAGGTGAAAACAACAACATGCAAATTTATTCATTTGGTCAAAGAGCTGTCATTGAGTGGTTACCAAATGACGGGCATACAGAAGGCAAAAAGTTGCCAGAAGAGACAGAAAGTCCAGTAAATTCAAAGAAGGTAACTCAGGTAGAAGCAATTAAGTTGAGAGTTGAGTAGGAAAGGTGTCGAAATGGGAAAATAGGGTGAGGACAGACTGTGTCAGTCTGTGGGATTTTGATTTTATATTGTGAATAATGAAGTTCTGAGGCAGCCGGGTGGCCTGGGTCATTTTACTCCTACAAAGGTAACTCTGACAGCTATGTGGGGGGTGGGCAGACGGAGGGCAAGTGGAGTGTCAGTAAAGAGATAGGAGGTTATTATCCTAACAGTCCAAGGGAGAAATGATGACAACCCAGACCTATGCAGTGACAGTCGGCTGGGACAGAGAGACTAAATTTGAAAGACATGTTTGAGGGAAAATTGGCAGTATTTGGTCACAGGGCATTTTTCTGTCAATCATAGCGAAAGTAACTTAGCATAAGAAATACATAAAAATATATGAAGTATAAAAGTTTACTGAAATTCTTGATTTTAGAATTACTTTGCTGGGTTTTATCATTTCTAGATAGATCAATTTTAAGGAGAATGTGGATTGATAATATTGATAATAGAAATAGATCATATTGTTTTTTGCAAAAAAATGGGGATTTAGAATCTATGCCAGAGTCAACCCTTTCACTTTGGAGAGGATACTAAGGTCCAGAAGCATAAATTCAGTTAGTGGAAGATCCCAAGCCTCCTAATTCCACGGATATAATGAATCAAAATATTCTTAATCATTAACTTTTATATAAAGTAATGCCCATAGTAGGTGGAAAATGTCTATTAGTAGTTTGATAGTTGCCAAAGCCCACTCTGGGTGGCTGAAGTGGAGGATTGCTTGCGCACAGGCGTTTGAGACCAGCCTGAGCAAGAATGACACCTTGTCTCATTGAAAAATTGAAAAACCAGCTGGGCATTGTGCCGGGCACCTATACTCCCAGCCACTCAGGAGGCTGAGGCAAGAGGATCACTTAAGCCCAGGAGTCTGAGTTCGCTGTGAGCCAGGCTGAGGCAACAGAGTGAGACTCTGTTCTTTTTATTTTAGTAAAGTCTCTAAGGAATGGGAAAAAAAAAAAAAAAACATATCCAATGTACTCAATATGAAACCAATATATAAACAACCATATACCCATAAGAATGATAAAACATAAATATAGTCTAACAAGGGGGAGGGGAGAGGAGGGAGAGAGGAGGGGGCAGGAGGGAGGGTTGAAGGGCAGAATGGGAGTGTTCAGCGTGTAACCTGTGTGAAGGGCTCAACTACAACTTGAACTTTACCTTACAATCAAAACCAATAGACCCTGAAAATCTATACCCTCATATTAACTTGAAATAAATAATAAAAAAAACTATTTAAAAAAACCCTGAAAGATAACACAGGAAATCGAATGAACATCTAATAGAGAAATCCATAGTAAACAAAATAAATTCTAAAAGGCTTAAGAGGAAAATGACACTAACAAGAAACTTAGAATATACTCCTCCAAAAATACAACAAAGAGATAAAATCAAAATAGTTCGATGTTTGCAATGACATCGAATGAAATAAAATTAAAATACATCTAACACGGCTTTTAAAAACTCTTTTAAATAACTCACCATTATCTTAGCCATAAGACCCAGGGGAAAAAACCCTAATGATTATTACAATTCTATAAAGATTGGTGGTTTTTATTTTAGAGGGGGGAAAAAAAATGAAGAAAAAAGTGAAAAAAAGGTATATCTAAATAATAGAGAACTTTCAAACAGAGTTAACATCAGATAAAGAAAATATTTTTTTTCTCGATTTCCAGATAAACATGGCCAAATTTGTGACAGACATAATACAGATTACAGTATATCTCAACATAAAGAGGGGAGGGGCTGGGCACTCGTGCAGTGCAGGGATGCTAACTCCACGGGAAGCCTGCCAGTTCTGTGGAGTCCACGCACCGCCACCGCGGCGTGTTTGGTACTGACCGTGTGTTCAGTCGTGCAGGCCGCAGTGAGCTGGTTCCAGCCGCGCACTCTCCCGCCTCTGAGCACACGCAGGTGGCTGATGCAGATCTGGTCTGTGCTTCTCGGTGTTCAGGACAGGATGAGGGACGACTTCAGTGTGACCAGACTTCTGAAATGGCCCTCCCAGAATCTGTGAGGTTTCAGTGGCTGGGCTGCTTTGATAACAGAATTAATTTGACCTCTACACCAGGTTTCTTCTCTCAGGAAAAGTATTTCACAGAGACAGCTTTCCCTGTGCTAGTCCCTCATTCATCACCAAAATACCAACACAGAGGAAACATAAAAAAGTCATGAAATTACTTATAATTTCTGGAGGGAAGCAGCCTGGACGTTTAAAATGTTCCTAGGAAAAAAAGGTGCAAGGGTTTGATTAATGGCATTCACAGAAGAACTCTATGTACATTGATTAAAAACTTAAAACATTATCCAATATTTGAGTACCTGACAACGAGAGAACCAGGGAAATCCGGAGCGTCTGGGTAAACTCACGCTTATTTAAAATTGTTTGGGTGGGTTTTTAAAAGTGTGGTGGCATTTATTTGACTATACTTTGTGGGTTTTTAAATAAAGGAAACAGAAAAAGGATTGCAAACATGTCTCTGGGAGGAATAAGAAATCCTGATTTTGCAGTTATATTATGTGCTAAATAAATTCCCAGAAGACAGAGAGAATTTTAAAGTAAAGAAATATATAGTGTATATATTTAAAGAATGAATAAAATCCTCTGAAGGAAATGTGAATTGTGAGTGACTTTTCATTTTGTGCTCCTTTATCTTCTTAATACAGATCAACTTTGGGAGCCTACTTTTGATAACATAGCTGGTAAAAATTAGAAGATTATTTTAGGCTTTATAGACTTGACAGATGGAATCATAAATTTATGGGTTTAATATTCTCAAACCTGAAATACTCCAGATGCAGATGTGACCATATAAGAGTTTATGGCATAGTCAGGATTAGTTATAACACATTTAAATATTGCAATTCATAGTATTGGTTTTATTTTGAATCTCAAAATATTGTCGTGGTCTTGTATAAGGGCGTCTAAGTTAATTTGATGAAAGCATCATCTGCCTATAGGCAAATGTGAGAATACTTCTAATTGATATGCCAAATTGCACACAGTGTAACTGAATTGCCACAGGAGATTCAAAGCAATTATCTGAGCAATCTGGTCAAGACAAATTTACAATCATCAACAAATATTTATGAGTGTCCACTGAGTGCCTAGCTTTGTATTAATTGCTGCAAAGCTGTTTACATTTCTGGAAGTAGAGCTGAGGGTGAGGATTGGGATTCGGAGTGGTAAGAGTAAGAAGGAATTACTCCCAGTTACTCGAAAGCTAATACAGGATGATTGCTTGAGCCTGAGAGTTTCAGTCCAGCCTAAGAAACATATTAAACTGTGTTTCTAAAATAAATCAATAAATAAAATATTTAAAAAGTGAAGAAAAAGAAATTAGATTATGTCTGCCAAAAAAGTAAAATAGGAATTCCAAAAAAGAAATTCTCATTTATATTTCCATTTATTATATATTCTAGTAATCCTAAAACAAGAAAATATGCTTCAATTAGAGTTTTAAGAAGTTAGTCAACTTAAAATTCTTTATTTTAAGGAAGATTGCAGCAATATATAGGCAAATTTAGTCACTTTGGAATTAAAACAGTAAGTTAGGGGTGAAATAGTCTAAAGAAAAAAGAGAAACAAAAATGAGTCAAAGATCATTTGTCCCTTGATCTAGAATCCTAATGTCATTTTTGTTTATAGTAGAAGAAAAAAAATAAAAAGAGAAAAGAAAACTGACAGCAAAAATTATTTTCTTCTTCAAGAAAGAAATTTAGCTTGTACAGATACATTTTTTAAATTAGATTTTACATTTCTAGGGCTTATATTACTCTGCTGTGGCAATGCACATTTGTAATTCTCTCTTGGAAACTGAGCTAAGTGACACAAATGAGCCGCAGGGCATTTTATACTCATCTATCTGCTAAGACCAGATGTATGTGAGAAAGACAGTGCACGCCAGCCCGTCTATACTGCTGGCAGAACAGTGCACGGTGTTTCTTTTTTCTTTCTGTATTTTTTTGAGACAGTCTCACTATGTCTCCATCAGTAGAGTGCTGTGCCATCACAGCTCACAGCAACCTCAAACTCTTGGGTTTAAGTGATTCTCTTGCCTCAGCCTCCCAAGTAGCTGGGACTCCAAGCACCTGCCACAACGCCCAGTTATTTTTGATTGCAGTTCTCATTGTTTAGCAGGCCCGGGCTGGCTCAAACCCACCACCCTTGGTGTACGTGGCCGGTGCCCTAAACACTGAGCTACAGGTGCTGAGCCAGTACGTGGTGTTTCTAACTACAAGGATCAGTTTGTCATGTCAGACGTGACTGACCTGCTTGTGGGGCACCTCAGGCTCCATCATTCAGTGGCAGCTCAATCCTTAATTCATAAAGACAGAGAAAGAAGTGATTATCAAATTATTTCCAAAGTAACATTCAGCTGTATTCAGCACTACCAGATCAGTATTTGAGATCAGCACATATCTATATATAAAATGCCTATAGGAACCTATAAAATGTCTATAGGAACCAGGTATACAACGTAGTTAAATGTAACCGGTTGAAGGTTGAGAAACAGATGTGGTGAGAATCGTGGGAACTTGATACACGTATAATACCTTGGACGTTTAATTTATGGAGACTAACATTGAAGGTGAAAAGCAGAACTTTCAAAGCATCTTACTCATAAGAGAATTCATAAATCTGGGGATGAAATCTCCCCATCTAAAAATTACAGGTAACCGTGCAGTCCAAATGAGTATACTTCTGTCGATGGATAGAAATTAGGAGCAAGCTTCCAAGATGTGTCCTATCAGATAACAGAACACAATGCCCCCTTCAGTTAGTTATAATACTAACTGTTAATATAATACTGTTTTCTGATACTTTATTTTTTCAAAATAAAAATTGTTTTATTATTTAAACGCATTTCCTTGTAATTGTTTATACACATAAGAATATATATATTTCTGAATGTTAGCTTTAATTTTGCACCACATAACACAATATTAAATCACTATAAAGCACATAGTAACAGAGATGTAATAATAAAATAGTAAACATTTTTATCTTGTAAGTTATTTCAAATGTCAATGTTTTCTAAGCATAACAGACAGGAAGATAGGAAAAGCATAATGGAGATGGCTTAAGAATATTTAAAGAGTTATAACTGTTAGAAAAAGTCTCCAAAAGAAAATAAAAAGGCAGATTAGTCAAACATTCTTACATTTTCTGTTTTTGGAGAATTCTAAGGTAAATACTCTGCCATGAACTTGAAAATGCTAATCTGTTTAGGATACTGATTTTATTTCCTTTAGAATTATACCTAGAAGCAAGATTGCTGGATCATATGATAGTTCTATTTTTAATTTTTTGAGTAACCTCCATATGTTTTTTAATAATGGCTGTATTAATTTATAATACCACTACCAGGGTACAAGGGTTCCTTTTCTCAACCTCCCAGCTTCAACAACATCTGTTATGTTTTAGCTTTTGATAATGATCATATTGAGTACGAGATAATAACTTATTGTGAGTTTTTTTTCTTTTTTATTTCAGAATATTATAGAGCACAGATGTTTTGATTACATGGATTGCTTTGGTGCTACTGGAGTCAAGGTTATAAGCAACCACAATTCAGACAGAATACACTGTATCCATTAAGTATGATTTCAGCCATTCCCCTCCCCTCCTCCCACCTGCTCATTTCCCTTGAGTTTTACTTCCATCTGTGCATATGAGTGATGATGGGTTAGTTCCAACTCAATAATGAGTACATGTGGTGTTTGTTTTCTCATTTTTTAAAAAAATTAATACGAGGATACAATATTTAGGTTACACCGTTCCAGGGCAAAGTTCCATTTGTAGAAGAGCCTCTCACCCAGGGGGCATGTTATACACCCTTACAATGGGCACATGAGGTGAGATCCCACCTCATGCCCTCCCTCCCTCTTCCATAGGTCCTTTCCCCTCCTGCTTCCCTCTGCCCCTGGACTGGACTATAATAGTCTTTTATTGTTCTTAGGAATATGTAATTGTTTATATATTGATTTCATATTAATACAGCACATTGGATATTCATCTTTCCATTCTTGCAATACTTCACTAAGAAGAGTGTATTTCAACTTCATCCAGGTAAATGTATCCATCTTTTCAATGGCTGCATAATATTCCACAGTATACATATACTACAGTTTGTCGATCCATTCATGGGTTGATGGGCACTTAGGTTGCTTCCACGACTTGGCAGTTATGAATTGAGCTGTTTTCTCATTCTTGAGATATTTCACTTAGGAGAATGGTCTCCAGTTCCACCCAGATTGTTGCAAAAGGCTAAGTAGTATTCCATGGTATATGTACTACTACATTTTTTTAATCTGCTCATGAATTGATAGGCACTTGGATTGATTCCACATCTTTGAGATTATGAATTATAATCATAATGCTATAAACATTAAAGTGCAGGTGTGTTTTGATAAAATGACTTTTTTCCTTTGGATAAATATCTAGTAATGATATTGCTGGATCAAATGGCAACACCTTTAGTTCTTTGAGGACTCTCCATACAATTTTCCATAGAGGTTGTTTGCAGTCCCACTGACAGTGCATAGCTGTTCCTTTTTCTTCACATTCATTCCAGTATCTATTGTCTTGGGACTTTCTGATAAAATCCTTTCTCACTGGCATCAGCTGACATCTCACTGTGGTTTAGGGGAGCATTTCCCCGACGAGTAGTGATGCTGATCATCCTTTCACATACCTGTTGGCCATTTGTCTGTCTCCTTTGGAAAAAAGAAGGGTAGTTATAGGTTTTTTTGGGGGGGTCTACTTTTATATTGAGTTATTTGTTTTATAACATTTTTGAGTTTCTCTTATTCAAATATTTACATGACTGCTTAATTTGGGGAAGTGGTAGATAGCAGTTAGCTAATCTAAATGAGCTAAGTATATTATTTGAACTCAAATTTATTTTCACTGAAGTAAATTGTTTGATTTTATTCATTGCACACATATAACCTCCCTTCAAACAATTTGTAGAATATAGTGTTATCTTTAATAATATTGATTTATAGTACAGGAACTGTTTCAAGATATTTAATAATCAGAATAGTGTGGGCAAGCACATTAGAAACAGACTAGCTATTCATGATGGCGTTGTCATAAATTTTTACTTAAAGGTGGTGTAAAAATGATACACATGCATTAGAGGCTGCACTTTGAGTACCAGTAGAGCCATTCTGTTTTTCATTTCTAATATATCATTCAGTAAATTACATTAGATATAAACCACTTTATTATAAAAGAGGCCTTGTGTTAGACCATCTTGCCCATCTGTAAGCTGATATTACCTGTTCTAAGCATGTTTAATATAAACAAGGCTAAGCTATGATGTTCAGGAGGTTACTTGTATTAAATGTATGATATTTAATTGATGATATTTTCCATTGAAGACGGGTTAATGGAGACTTAATCTCATCATAAGTGGAGGGGAATCTGTATTGTATTTACCTAATTAATTAAAAGTTTTCATTTTCAATTTTGAAAGTATTACATAGAGGTAAAGTTATGTTCACTCTTACCTACATAAATAAAACAAAGAATGACTAAAGGGAAATGTATACATGCTTTCAGTGGAGACTCAGGTTGAGCAGAGCAAAACATTAGGTAGTTGAACTGGTCATACATTTTCTAATTCCTAAGGTAAAAACAATGCCATGTCGAATTATTGTTTTCACACAATAGAATACACGTAATAAAGTTTGTGGACTTAATGTAAGAAGCAATGTTTTACAGATTCCCATAAAAAGGAATAACATTATAGGTAAAATACAAAAATGGTAGTTATTAACCATAAAATTATAAAAATATTATTGTCCAACTGCACAAAACATATATTTCTGGAATGTTTAAAAAACAGGCAAATGATTAAAGTAAGTATTTAATCTGTTATGAAATTAGTTTAAAACAAAATAAGTATTAGTGGTTTTTTAATTCTAGTGCATAAAGTGATTGCCTCCAGAAACAGCCTGCAGACAGATAATAAAGGAAGAAAATAAAAGGACTGATCTCTTAACTACTTTTAGGTAGAGGAATATTTCCTAAATGAAACTGAAAATTGAGCATCCATTGATTATATTAGAAAATTCATAAAGTTCTGCCTCTGCTCCTTACTGCCTCATGAAAGAGAGTTACATTTAAGAGGATGGAGAAGGACTGAAGTTTAAGTTCCTGACCTGTCAAAATGCAAGTCATTAGTGATTGAGATCAAGTCCACGTTAAAGTTGGCTGGAAAGAATATGGAGATTTTCACTTGGGTAATATGGACAACTGCACATTAACACACTCTTGGCCACAATACACTTTAAAAACTTCAGCCTGTAACAATCTCATTCTTGTAATAAATATCCAAACTTGCAGAAAAGGAGAAACATCATTCAGGGACAAATATAACAGCAAAGTTAAAACACAGAGGGGTTTTCTAGTATGAAAAATGCAATTACCCGAGATGCACTTGTTAGACTCTAGATCACGAGGATTTAGATTTCATGGACAGCAATAAGAGGATCATTACTTTGACTTATTAAGAGAGGGGTTGGAGCTAAGACCCTTTAAAGAAGGGGGGGGACACTCAATGTGAAGGCAAAACCGAAAATAACTATTATTAAATTTTCTAATAGTCAAAAACTAAACAAGGAAATAAATTAAAACATAGAAATTTCCCAGTCTTGGTACATTCTACAGGTAGATAAACAATCTTTTCCTGAGATTTCTAAGTGTTGACCTGTTCTCACGCAGGATCATACTCAAATTTATATTGATGAACTACTACTGGAACCCGTAGGCAATTATTAATAGTTCTAATTCCCCCCTCCTTCTTTGTTTCCTTGCAAAAATCTCAAAGACATGAAAACAATAAAGAAAAAAGTATATACATACATATGTGTGTGTGTGCATATATATATATATATATATATTTAGAAAACATTGTGAGTTCAAGAAAACCCCAAATTACAACTTCTTTCTAAGTATGGCCACATCAACTCAGATAACCAAGTTTGCAGCAAGTTTCACAAGAAGCTGGAATAAAATGTCCCCAAATCTCTGAAACTCTTCTACAAGGAAAAACTACCCTGAATGGAAATTTCTCTGATTAGGGCTGAGAGCAAGGACTGTATGAAAACTGGGATCTGAAGACAGCAGGTGCAAACGGTGCTTAGGGGGCCCAGGGGGAAAGAACAGCAAACACTAGAAAAAATATGCCTCTTCTAAAAGAAAATGCATTATTTTGGAAGGTAGGGCTATGCCACTTTCAAGTTCATAGAAGCATTAAGAGAAATGACCTCTTAATATACTAAATGTTAATGAAAGAATATGGCAGTGTGATCACAGAAGGACAGACTTTGGCCTGGACAGCGTAGCTCTTGGCATGAAAGCTAAACCAGCCCACTTCTCCTTAACAGAAGGCTCCAAAATAGCTGGTTAACAAAATCCAATTTTTTGCAAGTATGCACTGCAGAAAGAATTGGCAAAACATCCATAAGACAGTGGAAAACAGTGAGTTTGTGTGAGAGTAAGAAAATTAGAGATAATAGCTAAAAGCATGTATCCACCCAGGAAAGCTGGTTCTGAACAGTGAAAATGAAGACATATTCTATTAATATAACAGGACATCAGGGGAGACAAAGAAAGACTTATAAAAAAGTGCAATAATATTGCATTTTCCTATACTGAAATACCTTGCCTTTAAGAAGATGAGATTATTGATAATGGATTAATAAAGATCAATAGAGTTGTAAATTCTTGATAAGACAACAGGGAATTCAGCTCACATGAAGAGGAATTGGTATAGAAAAGGTAAAGAATGCCTTTTGCACAAAAGTAGTAAAGAAGAAAGAAAAAAAAAGAATCTGATATTAGAATGTTCACAGAATTAGTCTGGGGAAGAGTCATAATTTTCTGACAATTTCTATTTTCTCAATAAACATAAGGTAATTATCAGCTCAAATTATGTATATTCTTAAGGGATGAAGAATGCGTGAAGAGTGGGAAAACAGGTGAAAATGTCATTGTTCAAGAAAGAAGTGAGGCCGGACACTGTGGCTCGCACCTCTAATCCTGACACTGAGAGGCCGAGGCAGAGGATTGCTTGAGCTCAGGAGTTCAGGAACAAAGTGACATCTCCATTTCTACTAAAAACAGAAAAAATTAGCCAGGCTTGGTGGCAAGGGCCTGTTTTGTCCTAGCTACTTGGGAAACTGAGGCAAGAGGATGTCTTAAACCTAAGAGTTTGAGGTTACTGTGAGCTATGATGATGCCATAGCACTCTCCCCAGGGTCACAGAGTGAGACTTTGTCTAAAAAAAAAGTGTAAATTTAATAACATATCATTAAAAAAAAAGATATCCAAACCCATGGGCAAAGGACATAAATTGTTATGAGAAAAAACTGAAAATACAATGTTTCATGTAGAAGTTATAGTGCTCCTAAAATTCATAAGTACTACACAAATTAACATTGATAATATCCCACAGTCCCAAGTCTACTCGTCACTGTATTCCAATGACTTCTCATATATCCACATGGCAACTGCTAATAGCCTGAAGGTGTACTATTGGTGTAGTATTTGAATTTTTTCCTAGAAATACATCGTGATAGAAGGACATTTAATTGTGTATCCTTCCCTCTTTTCTGTCTCATTTTTACTTTCTTTCTCTACTTTCTTTCACAAAAGTGGTATCGACTTATTTGGTACCTTTTCTTTACTTAATTATTGTAATAGTCCATGGTATCCATAACATGAATATATTATGCTTTGTTTATACCTTTTCTGTATTTGAAGATTTGAATAATTACCAAATTTACAATTAAGAAAAGTAATATGAGAATCAGTTTGCATATATGTTTGTAACAATGGTGAAGGTAAGATTGAATTAATGTTATTTTCTGAAATCTGTTACTTTTTTTCTTTATTAAATCATAAATGTGTACATTAATGCATTTATGGAGTACAATGTGCTGATTTGATAAACAGTGTGGAAAGCTTACATTGACCTGACTTAACACAACCATCACCTCGAAGTTACATATGTAGTATTTATCTACATATGTAGATGTGGTTCTTTATTACAATTTTCTGGTATTTTTTGGTGAAAATAAGAGGCATTTTAGTTAATTATGTTTTTTTGTGAAGAATATCTTATATTTTTATCTTAGCATTTTTCTTACTGGTTAATATTTACAGATACTGGTCAATATTTAACTTACTTCTTAAAACTGTCTCAAGAATGTCCATGTGACAGTGTTAGTGTCACATCCTCACCCTGGCAGTAAGTTAGCAAGGGATAGCCTTGGGATTACTTGGAAATATTTTTACATTCATCCCAAATAGCACAGTTGTCAAATGTATTAACATATATATGTATAATGCATAATATATTTAAATAATGTGTAACAATATATAGCATATAATATTATGTATATAATTAGCTGTATGATACGTGATATAAAAACAAATACTTGCGTACATATCAAATATCTCTGATGGAATACACAAGAAACTGGTAAGTGTTACTGCTCTTGTTTGCAGGGAACCATGGTGGAAAGAAAGGCTTCCTTCTCCTTTTCACAGACTACTGTTTTGAAGACTTGAAGTTTTCCACACCCACTTCTCGTCAAGGACCAGCTCACCACTGAGGTGGGCCAGCTCACCACTGAGGGGTGCCTTCCGTCAGTTGTGAGGTGCCTTTCCTGGAGCTGTCCGCTCCCCTGGACCAAGAGAGGGTACAGCTCTGGTTGAGGATCTTGGTTTCTAGAAAGTCTTCCTCTGGTTTGAGTGCTT
>NW_003852480.1:6304610-6310173 GCF_000181295.1 Otolemur garnettii | reverse complement strand
AAAAAAAAATCATGTATATGTATTATTTCAATAATAAATAATTATAATGTACACTTTAAAAGTGAAAGTAAAATTTTATAGACAATTTAATATTAATCCTACCTTTTAAGAACATTAACTTTTTAATCTCTTATAGTAAAGTATTTAGTGTAAAAATAAAAAGAATGAGTTAAAATGTAACCAGTAAAAAAATCACTAGTATTTTTAGATTTCTGAATAATGTCCAGAATTGTGTTAAATATTCACATATGTTAATATGTTAGATCCTCTCATTGTGTTGCCACCGAATGAAAGTGTATCATTTCACTTTTATAAAAAGCATAATTGAGAGACTAAATGATTTATTAGAGGGCAGTGCATATGATATACTTCAATAACACTGAAAATATAGATACAACATATTCAAGGTAGACGTGTACGTGAAACACAGGAGATTTCAGGATTATTGTGTGTATACAATAAGAAAAGTCCTGTTTAGCAGGAGAGGAATCAGCAGGAGAAGAAAAATAACAAAGAAACAAGAATAAAGGTGGAACAAGTTCATTGCTGCAACTACTGACTTTTAAAAAGGCAAAAAGAATCAGGCAATCATCTGGAAGGTATTTAATTCTGTTTCATAGTTCAGGGGAAGAAGAAAGTGGCAGTGAGCGGGAGGAATACAACGTCAGTGTGATTTCAAAGTGGGAAGGATGTGAAATGAGAGATGAAACTGCCTCCTACAGAAATGAAAGAGAAAGTAACTGGGGTTACATTTATTAAAGTCATAAACCTGCAGAGAACAATAAAAATGATACCTGAGTCACAAGCAGAAATCAGAATTGAGTGAACCATATAACAAATATTTCAGAGTTGAATTACTGCTCGAACAATCATACAGATTCAAAAAGGAGGGACAGCGCACAGTATTGAAATAGTGATTAGGCTGTGGGTGTAAAATGCAACAGCCTAAACATGAGTGGCAATAAAAAAAGAAAGAATAAGAACACAATTTTCATTGTAGTGGAAGGTGTGTATGTGTGTACACAGTGTGTTTGTGTGATAACTGACGTTTGTGTCAATAATGGAGTTCTGTCAACATATGAAAGCAAGAGACATAAACTTCATCAAGAAAATATAATTCAATAAGTAAAACCCAAAGCAAGTATGCACATCATTAATACGATTAAAATAACTTCTGATAGAATGATATATTACAGAGCGTGAAAATTTAATATTTTGGAATCCTCAAGAAAGAGAAAGATATTTCATAGGCTTGTTGGTTCTGGTAACACAGCAAGGAATATTGAAGGCATAAACTTCTTCAAGAAAATATAATTTAATAAGTAAAATCCGAAGGAAGTATACACACCATTAATGCTATTAAAATAACTTCTGATAGAATGATATATTCCGGAGTGTGAAAATTTAATATTTTGGAATCCTCAAGAAAGAGAAAAATATTTCCTAGGCTTTTGGTTCTAGTAACGCAGCAAGGACTATTGGGATGATGCCTAGAAGTGAAGTGAAACGGCCAGATTGTCAGCACAGTTTGATGGAATGTACATGTGTGACAAGAGGTTTTCTTGCATAATTGAAAGTCCTAAGGAAGTGGCATCTTTATACCAGACTTGATCAAGTGTAAGGAAATCAAGAATGTTAGTAATAAGATTAAGCATAGTGGAGGATTAACTAGAAGATATATCAGGAATCAATAAAAAGAAAATGAATTTTGTTAATGATAGAGATGAGAGAAGTACGGGAATTAAATTAGAAGTGTTACGGCCGTACTAAAATAAGAATAATGGATTAAGGAAGATGTAGAACCTTCATGTTTGAAAGAGAAAAAGTCACACAGTAATATCAAAGAAAGATGATCTCAAAGCAGAGAGAGAAGGCAGACAGAGAAGTAAATTTGAGGTTGAGAAAACGTCTATGCATAGGGAATGAAAATAAATATACAAATGTATGAAATATACATGAGTTTTTTAAAAGATACAAAACAGCAAAGATCTGAAAACTCAAATGACTCCTTTTTTGTAAATAATCTATACAGGCTATCATATTCTAACAGTCTTCACATGGATGACATCAAGTCTTATTTCCACAAAGGAAAAGAAAATCTAACCATCAAAAACCTGTGGAAAAATACTTTGTTGGGTTTGAAAACTGTCATGTGTTGAGGGACATGAGGTTTTACACAAGCACAGATGTGAGCCAGGGAGGGGGAGGAGGGGAGACCCAGATGTGGCTGGGAGATTGCACAAGTAGCCACAGTGGACAGTTTGTTTACTATTTATTATTTTTCATTTTTCTTTTTGTTTTTTAATAATGAATATATTGGTGCATACCACAAATACAAAAAGGTTGATGGAAGTGGAAGTAGGGACAGATTATCGTAAAGTTAACCCATTCTTTTAAGAACTAACCAGCTCCCCAAATAAAATATTAACACCAGAGGTATCCATGTCACCTAATGGTCCCTATACCTTTGATCCTCCCAACAGGTAACACTATCTTAACTTCTAAAACTAAAGATCATTTTCTCCTCTTTTTCTGAATTAGAATAATGAAGTCCTATAGTATGTGTCTCGTCGTGATTGACTCTTTCACTAACATTATGTTTGAGAAATTCAACTATGCTCTTAAAGGGAGGAGCATTTAATTTGTTTTTCTTTAAATTCTATCTAATCATACAATATTCCATTTTAAGAATATGTCATGAATTGAATGTACATTTTATTGTTGATTTAAATTCGAGTGTTTGCCTTTGTGGCTATTGTAGATAACGTGATAAAGAAAACTTCTGGGTCATAACTTTGGGGAACATATTACACTTTCATGTTATATTACTAGAAGAGCATCTTCTAGGTCATAGGGTATGTATATATTTACCTTATTAGATGCCATTTTCTTTAATACTCGGCATCTGTAATTTATTTTTTTAATTAAGTAATATACACATAGATCATGTATATATTTATGTATATGTGGGGTACAATGTGTTGATTTTTTATACAATTTGGAGTGCTTACATCAAACTAATTAATATAGCTTTTGCCTCATTTACTTGATTATTGTGTTAAGACATTTATGTTCTAAACTTGACTTGTACCTTTGCAATATGCTCCATAGGTGTGGTCCCACCATTTACCCTCCCTCTATCAAACCTTCCCTCTCCTCTCCATTCCCACTCCATTTCTCTCCTTTGTCCTGGGCTAGAGTTGTGATCTGTTTTTCAAGATGCCATATTTTTTCCCCAAATGTTTCTTGAACATCTATTAACCATGCAAGGGAGGACATAAAGACTTGAAGCATATTCATCTATGGGGTTAAAAACTCAGTGCCAAGATGTCAGTCCTCTTCAAGTTGATCTATGAATTTAATGTAATCCCAATTAAATTTCTCCATGCTTTTGTAGAATTTGGCAAGGTGAAGCTAAAATGTATCCAAGTATATAAGACTCATTTATTTTTATTTTTGTTGTATTTGCCTTTGTGGTTTTAGTCATAGATCGATTGCTTAGACTCATGTCTAGAAGAGCATTTCGAATGTTTTCTTCTAGAATTTTTATGGCTTCATGCCTTACATATGTAAGTCTTTTAATAATATGGAATTAATTTTTGTATATAGTGAGAGTTAGGGGTCCTGTTTCATTCTTCTGCATGTGCCTATGCAGTTTTCCCATCACCATTTACTGAATAGGGCTTCCTATCTCCATTGCATGCTGTTATTTGTGTTGTCAAAGATCAGTGAGTTTTAGGAAGTAAATGCCTTTATTATCTATTCTGTCCCATTGGTCCATGTCTCTACTTTTATGTCAGTACCATGCTGTCTTGGTTACAATGACCCTGTAGTATAATTTGAAGTCCTGTAATATGATGTTTTTAGATTTATTCTTTTTGCTTAACATTACTTTGGCTATTTGAAAAATGTCAATAAATAATAGATGCAGGCATTGATGTAGAGAGAAAGGAATGCTTTTACAGTGTTAGTGGGACTGCAAATTACTATAACCTCTTTGGAAAACGAAATAGAGATTCCTCAAAGAAATAAATGTAGATTTAGTAGCTGACCCAGCAATCCCACCATTGGGTTATCTGCCCAAAAGAAAGTAAGTCATTTTATCAACAAAGGCACTCACACTCAAATGTTTATTACAGCACAATTCTCAATTGCAAAGATGTGGGATAACCTTATGAACCCATCAATTCGTGAGTGGATTAACAAAATGTGGTATATTTATACCATGGAGTACTACTCAGCCATACAAGAGGACAAATTAATGCCTTTTAAACAATTCACATGAAACTGGACACTGTTATCCTAAGTGAAATATCCAAAGAATGGAAACATGAACCCCACGTGTAATCACTATTAAATTAGAACTGATTAGCACACATGTGCACAGAGGGAAGTAGAACTCAGTGATAATTAAGTGGGGGTGGGGGTAAGGGAGAAGATGAGGGGAGGGGTAAAACCCCACCTAACAAGTAAAGTGAACATTATTGGGGTGATGGGTATACTTATAGCTGTGACTCGCGCATTACAAAAGCAAATCCTCTTAATACTTTGAAATAAAAATAAATACATTGGATGAAATCTAATGGTGAGAAGAAAAGTGAAATAAATGTAGACTTACCATTTGATCCAGCAATCCCAATACTAGGTACCTACCAAAGCAAAATATGTCATTTTATAAAAAATTTCATAAACTATAATGTTTATTGCAGCACAAGTCACAATTGCAAAAATGTGAAATCAACATAAGTGCCCATAAATTCATGAGTGAATCAAGAAGGTGTGGTGTATATACCATGGCATACAAATCAATAATAAAAAGAAATGAAATAATGCCTTTTGCAGCAACTTGGATGAAAATGGGAGACCATTATCCTAAGCAAAGGATCTCACGAATAGAAAAACTAACACCACATGTCTCTAATAATTGGGGGCTGGACAATGTGCACACACAGGCACAAAGAGAAATGAAGGGCATTGGAATCCACGGAAAGGGAGAGGTGAGGGGGAAAATCCTACTTATCAGGTGAATGAACACTATTCTGGTCATGGGCACACCCCGTTAATAGCCCTGACTTACGCTATATAGAAAGGTATTCATATAATAAAAAGCGTCATATCCTCTTAATATTTTGAAATAAAAATAAAAAGGAAATAGTCCATTTCAGTCTTAGTGTTAAGTGAAAGAGGAAACTAGTACCTCTTAGAATTTTTGTATCCATCAGTTGGTTCTTAGAGCAGCCCAAATTTATACCTTACTTGTCAAAAAATTCAGCATTACTCAAAATTTAAAATCCCCCAGCCTGGTGGTACCTGAATATCATATCATGCTAGAAAAGACTCAGAAATAACAGTCAGCAGAATCAGACCTACAAGATTTCAGATATTAGAACATTACAATGAGTCTTGGCATCAGTATAGTATTGGATAGTAAAATACAACACAGAAATAAATGAAGGTGTGGAAAATGAGAAAAGAGTAAGACGTTATAAAAAATCTCTAAGCAGATGTGAAAAATTCTTCAGTGTTTACAGAAGAACTAGTGAACTAGAAAAGAGATCTGACA
>NW_003852480.1:6298998-6303611 GCF_000181295.1 Otolemur garnettii | reverse complement strand
GAGAGGAGGGGAGGGGAGGGGAGGGGAGGAGAGGAGAGGAGAGGAGAGGAGAGGAGAGGAGACTAGGAATGGTGGCTCACACTTCTAATTCCAGTACCCTGAGAGGTTTGGGCAGGTGGATTGCCTGAGTTCAGAAGTCCAAGACCAGCCAGAGCAAGAGCAAGATCCTGTCTACACTAAAAACAGAAAAATTAGCGGGCACCTGTAGTCCCAGATAATGGGGAGACTGAGGTGATAGGATCATTTGAGCCTAGGAGTTTGAAGCTGCTGACAGCTATGGCACAACAGCACTCTACTTAGGGCAACAGAGTCAGACTCTGTCTCAAAAAGAAAAAAAAATTAAGAAAAGAAAATAATACACACTTGGAAAAAATATTTGTATTTACTTCAGAAAAAAAAATTGTACCTGTGATACACAAAGAGCTTTTTAAACTCAATAATAGATGGACAATCAATTCAAATTTTAAAATTTCAAAAGATTTTAAGACACATCACCAAAGACGACACGTAATAACACTAAATACCCACAACAATGACTGAAATAAAAAAATAAAGACAACAGGAAGAGATGCTGAGAATATGGAGTGAGGGGACTCCCATATCATGTTCATGAGAATGTGAAATAGTAAAGCTACTTTGGAAAACATTTTAGCAGTTTTTATAAAGTTAAAAATCAACTACCATTTAATTTAGCAATAAAATAAAAAATGAAACCATGCATCCTTTTGTGAAAATAAATACAGAAGACTTATTAATAATACCAAAAGATTTGAGGCAACAGAATTTTTGTTATATGAATATACATATATGATACATTCAAGCATCAATATACAACTAAACGGTAGATGTGTGGAGCAAAAAATTCAAATGCAAAAGAGGACATACTGTGTGATTTCTTTCTCTCTTTTTTTTAGAGACAGAGTCTCACTTTGTCACCCTTGGTAGAGTGCCGTGGCGTCACACAGCTCACAGCAACCTCCAGCTCCTGGGCTTAGGTGATTCTCTAGCCTCACCCTCCTGCGTAGCTGAGACTACAAGTGCCGGCCACAACTTCCAGCTGTTTTTTTATTGCAGTTTGGCTGGGGCTGGGTTTGAACCCACTACCCCCGGTATATGGGGCTGGCGTCCTACCCACTGAGCCACAGGTGCCGCCCCATACTGTGTGATTTCATCTGTATAAATTATAACGCAGGAAAAACCAAACTATGATGATTGAAATCAGAGCTTTAGTTGCACTAGGGGTGGGAAGGACACAAAGATATTATCAGGAAAGATGGACGTCTTCTATAACTTGATTAATGTGTCTATTTGAAAAAAAAATCACTGAGCTGTACACTTGAGAGGGATTCATTTTATTACTTGTACATTGGGCATCAACTTAAAATAGAGGAATAAGAAATGGTGATATAAGAAGAAATGTAGTGAAAAAGCATTAATTTTGTACTTTGGCAAATAATTTATAATTTATATTTTTAAAACTTGTTATCTTCATTATTTTTCAACCCTGTTATTTAAGTTAATCCTTAGAGTTGCCTAGTTGTGACTTACAGTTTCTCAACTGTACAATTATTGAGAATGAATTGCTCTCGATGTACCTTTCCTTACAGGAAGCGATGATGAAAGAAGGGAGGTCAAAACCAACCAAGTACCATCCTTCCTTGTATATCAAATATTATTTGTGTTCAAAGAAAGATGTAAAAAGTTCTCTGAATACTTTGAATGCCTCTGATAGTTAGAACTGATATCCCTTTTCAAGTTTCTTTGCAGTCATAATCACCATTATGCTGTGAAAATATCATCCACTACTGAAATGATTTTCTTATTTCTTTAAATGATACTATTTTAGGTCGAATTTGGGGACTATTAAGAGGGACTTTGTTTTACTTCTATTTTTATTATACCCTTATTGCCTACTGCTGTATTTTTAAATGTCTAGTTACAATTACTGTGTGTGCATCATGGGATGTCTAATTATAGAATGAATATGAGGCGTTTAGGAGAAAGAAAATTTGTTTTAAAGGTACATTAATGTTCAATCAAGATGTGGTGATACAGCTTTAACTATAAGGATGAGAGTGAATTTGGATATGTTTTGATTCATCTTTTCACAGTGTTAATTTTGATATGATGCTTTTCATACCTTCAGCATCATAATCAGAAGCCAGAGTAAATTAATATGCATTTTATTTGCAGAAATGGCTCACTTTTAGCAGTAGGCATTGCCATGAAGCACATTTATATCATGGCAACTGTTACAAACTCCATGGAATGATTTCCCCACACCGTCCCCCGTACCCCCCGCAGGCTTTCATCCTGGCTGCTGGGGATGTTAAAGTTGGACTCTACCTGCCAGTGTTTCCTCCTTTTCCTTTAGACTTTACATCAGTGAATATCTTCAAAGAGAAATATCTTTAGGTTGACGGATAACCTTTAATCTTTCCAAGATAATTACAGAACATTTTCCCACTTTTCAAATTTGTTGACTGAGGGATTTAGTAAAATATTAATTCTCTGAGAAATGCTAAGAGTGCGTTCCTGCATGAAAACACTAATCAAATATAATTTGTGGAAGAATAAATCCTAAAGATGAATTCATCAATAAACTGAGAGGCTACATTATTGGAGGCATTAGCCAATGGGATATTAAAGTCGCTCAGTCAGATAGCAAGATCAAGGGTGACGCACAGACTGCTGCTTACTAAGGGCTCACTGATGACGCAGTGACTGTGACATCTGTTGCTGAAAGCAAAGAGCAAAGACAGTATAATACGTCCAAATTATATTGGCCTCAAAGGACCTGGTTTTATCTTTAACTTTATTTTTCTACTACTAATATAAAGGTTGAAGTAGTAATGGCCTGGAATGGTAGTGTTATTCCACATTATTTAAATGCTGATTGTATGTTCCAGAAACTGCTAAGAACTACACACACTACCTTATTTAGGTTCCCAAGATGAAGCAGTTATTAAGTGTGAATATTTGGATTTAAACCCTATTAGATTAAAAGAAAACCATGTTCTCTGTACTGTGAGGTCTGATAATTATGTTCTTGAACTTGCCCCCTGTGTGCTTGCCTTAGCAGCACTGTACAAATAGCTCAGTGGGGTTACATGGCCTTGGTACATCAGAGTCTCACAGCTGTGTTCATGTCATCATGTGGTATTGTCTTACTGTGTGGTGTTCATTTTTGTTGTATAGTTTTATGTGACATAGTGAGAATTTCAGAATTTGAATTACAGCAATGAACAAACATTTGTAATTGTCTTGTTAAACTTGGCAAGAGTGGAAGTGAAATCAGGGACATGTTAGTCCAAGTTTATGGGGATAATACCATGAGGATAACAGCAGCATACAAATGAATCAAAAGTTTTCCTGAGGGGAGAGAAAGTGTCACTGATAAGCAAAGTTCAGGGCAGCCAGAAATGAGCAGAACTGACAAAAACATTGCAAAAATGTATTGAATTGTGTGTCAAAATTGTTGGCCAACTGTGAGAAGCATAGCAGAGTAAGTAAACATCTATAGAGAAATTGTTAGAAAAATCTTAGCTGAGATATTTAAAAATCTTGGCATGAGAAATGTGTGTGCACAAATGGTCCCAAAGGAGCTCACTGATGAACAAAAGCAATGGAGAGTTGAAGTTTGTGAAGATGTTCTGGAGAGGCAGCATGATGTTTTGGGACATGTTATCACTGGTGATGAAATACAGTGTACCACAAAGCATCAAAGTGCACAATGGAAGTCAGCCAATTCTCCATGATCAAAAATTTCCCTCAATCCAAAGCAAGCATCAAAATGATTATTTTTTTTCATATCAGAGGTATTATTTGTTATGAATGCACCAACTGGGCAAATGTTTAAGAAAGTTTGGTATTTGGATGTGCGGAAAATAAATGTGTGAAAAGTTAGATAAAAACAACCTGAACTTTCTACCAACTCATAGCTCTTGTATCACGACAATGCACCAGCTCACACAGCACTGTCTGTGAGGGAGTTTTTAGCCAGTAAATAAATACCTATATTGGAACACCCTCCTTACTCACCTAATCTTGCCTCCTTCTGTGATTTTTTTCTCTACCTGAAGATAAAAGAAATATTGAAAGGAAGACATTTTAATGACATTCAGGACATTAAGGATAATACAGTGGAAGATTTTATGTCCATTCCAAAAAAAGAGTTCCAAAGTTGCTTTGAAGGGTGCACTATGTGAGCTGGCATCAGTGCATAGCTTCCCAAAGGGGAGCACTTCACAGGTGACTGCAGTGACATTCAACAATGAGATATGTAGCACTTTTTCTAGGATGAGTTCGTGAACTTAATTGTCAGGCCCACATTTCTTACTGCATCAATAAGCCTCAGTGGGGAGCCTGAAAACCCTGACTAAAAGCCATTATTTTTTAGAATAGAGTCAGTCTTCAATTAATTAACAGAAATAGAGAAGAAACTCCCTGACTTAATGCAGCTGGTAGGTGATGGAGAGACCCCAGCTATAGAACTGAGAGAAGAGGGTAGCTACAGAAGGCTCGAGGACATGGAAGCCAGAATGAAAAGATGAAAGGAAGAGGATACCCAGGGCTTTGAATTCAGAATTTTAACTATTGAAAACAAGGGTGAA
>NW_003852480.1:6271192-6298475 GCF_000181295.1 Otolemur garnettii | reverse complement strand
ATAAATGCATGTATAATTATAAACTGTGACCGAGAGCAAGATCTATAAAAGCAGTAACAATAGCAATAACAAGAAATGGATTATTCTGGGGTACATCAAAAGCATCCCTATGAAAGTTATGTTTCCTGTGAGATCTGAAGGATCAGAAATTGTTAATTATGATTCGTGGCTGTGGGGAGGGAAGTCATGACCCAGTGAACCAAATGAAGGATATGGCTATGTGTAGACCCTGGAATAAGAGGGCCCATGGCATCGTAGGCATGTAGGAGGTGATTCTGGCTACAGCCTGGGCAGCCTGCGTCTGAGGTGAGAACGGGGGCATAGAAAGAGGCAGGCTGCAGCCTGACATAGGGCGGGGTTGAGGATTTTGATCTTTTTCTCCAACAAAAAACTGATCTAATTACGTTTGCATTTTGAAAAGTTAACTCTGCCTTATAGATTGTAGGACGCCACTGTTGGAGGCCTGGGGACTAATTAGAAGGATGCTGCCCGGCCTGGGCCAAAGATGATAGTGACTTAGGCTTTTGAGAGGGCAGAAATGATGGAGATAATTGGATAATTTGAAATATGTCAATAAGAACTGACATTCTGAATTCCATTAAAATTCTTGCAAATAGTTTCTATAACACTCCAGCATTTGAAATATTAATAATGTGAACTTTTCATATAAGGATATTTTTTGTCACTTATTTAGATAGTTTCTCCATCTCAAAACTAAGATTTAATTGTACAATCTACATAAAATCAAATTAAAGCTTCATTCATTATTTCACTTATGGTAATGTCAATTATTATTTGTAGCACAAATATTTCTTGATCTTTATCTTTATGGTTCTATTTTTGCTCACGTTCAAATTTTCCTAATATCTATCCCCTCTACATCCTTTGTGGTATAATGGACACAATAGCTGCATCATATTAGAGAGTAAAAATTTCATTTCAATGAAATGTGGCCAACTTTGTTGAAGAAATATTTCTATATCCCTTAAACTGCTCTTCCAAACATAATAAATGTTTTGCTGAAGAATATTGCCACTCCTTTTCCTGTCATCGCTTTCTTTTTCATTTTGCTGCAACATTTGCCACTTCATAGCCCATGCAGAGATACGTGCGCGGCTCTGTCTGCATTTGGATGCCGACTGCCCCATTTAGCGAGCTGCAGACTGCTGGCTCATTTAGAAAACATTTCACCGTCCAGGCAGACAGATAATGAAAGAACAAAAAGGCTTTTGGAGCTATGTCTTTAAAACTCCTAAGACATTTCTCGGAAATCTAGTTACATAAGATCTAGATAATTTTCTTACAGTATAAGATCATAATAAAATCTTTTCATGCCTGCCAGAGAAGCTGATATGGACGAAAGACAAAGGACGGACAGCCATAGTTCTCGTGTTCCGGTAGTGACTCAGCCACTTTCTAGGGTGTAAAGTTGAGCAAATCAATCAACATTGGACCCCAGTTACTTTATTGGGAGACGAGTACAATTCCAGCCTCCATCCTCATAGGACTGTTGAGTAAAGAAAATCATGACTATAAAGCAGTGCTCAAAACTAGGATTCCCTTAATTAACATGCATTTTGAAATTTTAAGAGGTTCATGATATTTTATGCAAAATGGTGAGTTTTTATGCATTTTTCTTTATACAGAATGAATAAAATTCTCGAATTAGTCACTGATCACTTCCATGGAAAATTAACAACTATTCCACAAAATATCACTACGGAGAGATGGCTGGTAACATACAGAGCACAACTCTGGAGCCATACATACCTTGAAATGAGCCTGGACAGGTCACACGTGAAGAGGTCCAGTTCCTTCATTCTTAAAATAAAATGTGCGATTCTTTGGGTAAATACGAGGATGCTAGTGTATGAACTCAATGGATATTAGTTCGTTTATTTCTCCCTTGGTATTTGTTTCAATAAGCTTGTAATACTAACAATTTAGAAGAGGGGATATTTTTTACATAGTGTGTGTTTTTCTGAAGTAAGAGCATTATTTTGTTGATTCAGGAATTAAGAAAAGATTTCAAATTATGGGATTTTTCTTGAAATAATTTTTAAGTCCTGTCCATCATGTATGTATTGAAATATTTTTAGATTTCAGTGTCAATCCCTTAATTTAGCATAATATTACTTGAAAAAAAGATTTTTTATATTTTTCACTAAGTCACACTGATGGCAAAACTCTGAATCATAATGTAAAGATTCTCAAATGAAAAATCTGATCAGGGCGGTGCCTGTGGCTCAAAGGGGTAGGGCGCTGACCTGATATACTAGAGGTGGCAGGTTCAAACCCCACCCTGGCCAAAAACTGCAAGCAAAAAAAAAAAAAACAAAAAAACAAAAAAACTGATCATATTTCATAAGTTGATAATCACACAAAACATAAGGAAAAGTATAGCAACTTGTCATGGGGTAAAGGTTCAAAATCATTAAGACTTTTAACTAATTTTTTTATAACCAGTTCTGAGGATTCCCTCAGTAATGTTTAGGCATATTTTGAGTCCTCTTCTAAATTTTGAAAACTCTCTCTAAATTGATTATTTCTTTATGAGATACCGATAAAGTTTTGTTCTTCTTGTTATATAACAGATTGAAGGGGTTTTTCCTAATGTCTGATAAACGTAGAATCCTTTTCTAGAATGAAAGCATATCTTGTATTTTTCTCTTTGTGAATTTGTCATTACACATAAATTTATAAATGGAGTGTGGTCCTTTGTCCTGTTATCCAGTAAATAATTTCCTATCTTGAATAATTAAAAGCCGCCTTTGGAAAAAAAATTCACAGTGCCCCACATAGTACATTGGATCTGCATAATTTCGTGTCTAGTAGGAAGCTGGTAGCCATGGGAGAATTTAGCAGTTTCTTTAGCAAGTACTTGTTGATGCTAGTAGAACCGTGTACATTTAGAGTCACAACAAAATTTATTCTGTGCTCCAGGTACTCTGAACCTTCCTCTGTGTGTGGAGGGTAATAATGGGTCTACTGTGAGTACTCAGTTCTAGTTCACAGGAAGCCAGGCCCCACCTAGCATTTTTATACCACTAATTGTATACTAGGCCTTGTACTTAGTCCATCATTTCATCTTATTTAATTTTGCAATCCCTTTATGAAGTAGTTTTACCTCCATTTTAAAGGTAAAGAGACACAAGGTTTTAAAAGCTTGCTAAGGGACATGGTGCAACTCCTACTACTCCTAACTGCTAGGGGTGGAATCTAGATTCATAATCCAAGTCTTGGAGTTTTAAACTTGTGTTTTGCACTGTATACAAAAACCATGGTTATCTTAGTCTAAGTCCAAGCTAAGTTTTATCTGTGGAGTTTGTACTGTAAACAGACTACATTGCTTTTCATCATGTGTTTTATTCTATAATACTTTGTAGCCATGGATAGTAGTTACCATCCCAGTAAGTGACTAACAGCAGTAGCCATGAGTAATTAAAAGGCTTTTTCATAATCCCAGCACTCTGGGAGGCTGAGACAAATGGATTGCTTGAGCTCACAATTTTGAAACCAGGCTAAACAAGACAGAGACCCGGTCTCTAGAAAAAATAGCCTGGTATTGTTTTGGGTGCCTATAATCCCAGCTACGTGGGAGGCTGAAGCAAGAGGATCACTTGAGCCCATGAGTTTGAGGTTGCTGTGAGCTATGATGCCACAGCACTCTACCCAGGGGACAGAGTGAAAAAAAATAATAAAATCAATAATATAAAAAATGAAAAGCCTTTTTTGAGTGCTGTATTTTTCTAGGCCCTGGTATTCAAGAACCTGCGGCAAAGGTAAGGCCACATATTTTCTTTCATGTAGATCAAAGGGCCAAACGGGAAAGAGCTTGAGTTCAATAGTTTTTATATATATCATATTTTATGCCTAGCATACAAAATCTTTTCCTTTATTCATGAGGATTCTCCCACATGAATAAAATAATGCCAGTTTCCTTTTTTGATTGAACACTTAACAGTCTGTTTAGCTTTGTTCAAATCCTGTTGGACTTGTTTTTATTAATTAATCTTTCTATGTTTGATTCTTTCCGTGGCATATGAGTGTCTGTCACTCATATTTAATTTTATCCTTTCAAAAATAGCTTCTTACATTAAGGCGTTTTCCATTTTTATTGAATAAATTAAATTATGAAGTGCATTTGTATTGAATATATTAAATTATAAATTAGAAGCTCTTTTGTAATGGAAGTCATCTTTATGTTCTAAAATTTAATATGAATGACAGACGTTCCTTCAGTTAAAAGCAAGTACACTGATGGATGAATCCAACCAGCTCCTAGCCAAGTGCATTCTTTTAACTTGTTTTCTACAAAACGTTTTTCTTGACATCCAAGCATACGAAATCAGCAATGTCTCACACACTCGTTCTCTTCCCTTCCCCCTCTTTATCTCTCTTTTTCTCTCCAGATATTATTCCTTACTACTGTATTAGCATACATATTCTATTGTACATCATACAAAAACAGAATTATATATCAACTTCTGTAAAAGTCCATTTATGTATTATCAGTACTTATGATTTTCTGTTTTCCTCATAATTCTCTCTTGAAACTCATCCCAACCAGGTTTTTGCTAGGTTCTTACACTTCAGTGAAACACCTTTTATCAAGGACCTCAATCACTTGCACACGGCTAATGCCATTGGCCAAGTCCCAGCCCTCCTAGTTGACCAATCCGTAGTATTCAAGATGGAAGACCTCTCTTTATTGAGACATTTTTTGAATTCCATTTTTTTTTATTCCTGCTGCCTCCAAGAACTCTTCCTCCATCAATTACTTTCCGTCTCCAGCTGTGCATGTTGAGCAGTCTCAGGCTCAAGATTCTAATCACTAGGGTTTTCCTACATTCACTCACTTGATAGCATCATTGGTTTAAAGGCTCTATATATACCAAGCACACATCTAGGGTTTCAAAAGCTCCATCTACTTGATCATCTGTAAGTACTACAAATTTATTTATCCTGCTGCCTAATTCACATCTCCATTCTAATACTGGTAGCAAATTTAACATCTCTCAAACTGAATTGATTTCTTTGTCACTGAGGACATAAGTTGGAGTGATTCTTTTTTGTTTTTGTGTTTGTTTTGGAGGCAGAGTCTCACTCTGTTGCCCTGGATAGAATACCGTATCCTATTGTACCTCACAGCAATATCAAACTCTTGGGCTTGAGCAACTCCCCTGCCTCAGCCTCCCAAGTAGCTAGGACAACAGGTGCCTGCAACATCGCCTGGCTAGTTTTTCTATTTTTTTTCTATTATTATTTTTCTTTTTTGCAGTTTTTTGGGTCCAGGCTGGGTTTGAACCCACCACCTCCAGTAAATGGGGCCAGCACTCTACTCCTTGAGCCACAGGCGCTGCCCTAGTTTTTCTATTTTTAGTACAGACTGGGTCTTGCTTTTGCACAGGCTGCTCTCAAAGGGATTCACCCAGCTTGGCCTGTCAGAGTGCTAGGATCATAGGCCTGAGCCACAGTGCCCGGCCACTTGGAGTGATTCTTGATACGTCTATTGCTGTCATATATTCCACATCCAAACTGAATAGCAAATTCCATATATTAAATCAGAAATATGCAAAATCCAGCTATTTATTCATTGCTTTCAAGGTTTCTACCTTTGCCTAAACTTTCTTTGTCTCTCACCTAGATTACGTAGTTTCCTACCTGATTTCCTTTCTTCTTTTCAAACCTTATTAAAATATATTTTCAACTCATTTGTAAAAGGAATTCTTTTAAACATATCAGGTCACATTGCTTCTCTGTTGGAAACCCTTCAAAGATGAACTGTGTCACCCAGTAAGTAAAAACTGAACTCTCTATGACAGCCTCGAAGACATTCTGAGTTTTGGCCATCACCCCCCTTTGCCATTGTTTTCTACCCTTTCTCCTTTATTCAGTCTTCTCATAGACATGGTGCGACCTTGCCCATCCTTCGATATATTCAGCAAAGCCCTCCAGTAGTGTTTTTTGTACCTTATATTCTTTGTTTTGAATGCTTTCTGCATAGTTTTTGCTCAATTTTTTTTTTCTTTGTAAGGCTATATCCAAACACCTTGTGTGAACTATAACAAACAAGCCATGCTTCTTGGCAGGCGCTGTCTCCTTCCCCACTCATTTTGTGTTCTCTTTTCCCTGAGTGTATGCACCAAAAGCAAGGAATTTGTTTGGTCACTCTTCTATCACTAGATGCTGACACATAGTGGGAAATCAGTGAATACTTGGTGGCTGAATAAATGAATGAATGAACGTAGTTACTCTCATGCACACTACTCTTCTAATCTGTGATGTCAAATGGAGAGCCCAGTTTGTGGAATCACCTTACACTGAGATTCTTTGGGCTGGTCCCCATGTCACTGCCTATTAAATTGCTCCCCATGCAACATCTTATTTTTGACTGTATCTCTTTATTGTGTTCCTATTTGCACTATTGGACCCATTTCCCCCATCATCTCTGTAGTATTATGCTCTCTGCTACCCTACAAATATTATGACCTAGAATCCTCTGTCATGGCCTTTATGACTATCTATTAATAAGATTTAATTGCTCCCCTATTGATTAAAAGCCACTGACTTTGTACCCAGCTCCAAGAGTAGGTCTGAACTTGTCTACAATAAACATAGCAAGTTTATTTACATGGCCACTGTGATTACATCAGTGAGGATAGAGCTAAGTTCTACAGCCTGTGACATTTGCAAGGCAGTGGTGCTTATTTCAGATCAAAGTTGAGAACACTTCTGGAAATTTAGTCACATCTGGTATCCTACTGCATGACGTGGCTGGTGTTATGAAGTCTGCTACCACTTGTGCCTTTTAGTACAATCCCAGGAAATATAGCCAAATGATGAAATTAAAAAATGAAAAACACAAACAAATAAAACTAGACTCCTGGAATGAGCCAGTGCCCTTATTAAACTGAACTTGAACTTTTGAACTTGAACTTTGAACTTGAACTTCTTCCTTGAAGAAATGAGTCTCTCTGAATACGTAAGCCAATATTATGTTATTTTAGTTTTTGTTGTTGTTGTTACTGTTTTTATGTTATTTCCTTCTTAAGAAATCCTAATAAAATACACTCTTGTGAATTTCAGACTACTCCAGGGTATGGAACTATTGTAACTGGCAATTTAGGAGCCAATCTTTATTCCTCAACCAGCATCTCCATGAGAAACAAAAGAACAAACAAACAAAAAAACAGTAAAAAAACACCTCAGAGATTTGATTATTCAAGATCCTACTAATTTTAAGGCTATGTGTAAGATTGAAAGAGAAGGAGGAAGTGAGAGAGATGGAGACAGACAGACAGAGGGAGGAAGAAGGAGAGAATAGAAGAGGACACAACAGAAAATAGAGAATTTTCAAGAGGTCGTAATCTATATACATCTGCATTTGTTCAAAATAAAAAAATAAAATTACAGCCAAGGTCTAAATACACACACACAAATATTTGTATTTTCTTCTTACAGAAAAAAAGTTTTCAGGGAACAAAAGATCAGAAACTTGATTCATAACCAATTTTGTTTGCTTTTTATAGAAATAATCATACATATTATATACTAGATACAGATGCTACTCGACCTATGATTGGTTCATCTTCCTGCAATCCCATTATAGATGGAAATCACCATAAGCCAATCATGCACGTGACACACCTTCCTGACATCACAGTGGGATCACTACTGAGCACTGGGGCTTTCACGTTATTGTAAAGTCAAAAAATCATGAGTTGAGCCACTGTGGGAACTGATTGTGCTAAAACCCAGACATAGTTGTTTTTCTCCCCTGAAAAAGAAGATAACGTTTGAAATTCTTAGCATAGCTGAGATACCAAGACACATATAACTTACACTCATTTAGAGCCTGGTGCAATCTGTCTTTAGTCAAAGCTGGGGTTTGCAGAGCTGTGTGGGAGACCAGACTATTGGATAGTCCTGGATGAAAATGATCAAACTCATTCTTTTTGGTTGTCTTTAATATAATATACATAATATAAAATTTACTGTCTCAACTGTTTCTTTTTTTTTTAAATTAACTCATAGCTGTGTACATTAATGCAATCATGGTGTACAGTGTGTGTTTTCATATACAATTTGAAATACTCTCATCAAACTGGTTAAAGTAGCCTTCATGTCATTTTCTTAGTTATTAAGACAGTCATACTCTGCTTTTAGAATGATTTACTGTACCCTTGTAAGAGAAAACCATAGACACCACCAATCACCTTCCCTCCACCCATCCACTCCCCTCCCCTTGCCTCTCCCTGTGCAATTGAATGTCATTAAGTATGTCCACATCATTGTGTGTAAAGATCACCACCAGCCATCTCTCGGACTCTTTTCTCCTTGCAAAACTGAAAACTCTACATCTATGGAACGATAACATCCCATTCCCACCTTCTCTCTGTCTGTAGCTAAAGAACTATTTTTAAACACATTACTGGTAGTGTAAGAGAAAGATATGTGTATGTGTGCATAAATATATACATACAGTTAAATACACACACACATAAATATATGCATTTATATGTGTATATATATATATATCCAATAGTGGAAAAATTAAGTAGATGTAATCAACTTGTCCAATAAGCATTAGCATATAAACATTGCTTCACCTTGTTTATGTAAAAATATAAACAAGTGTAAAAGGAGAGGGAGAGAGAAAGTACAATAGGATTAGAATTGTGTTTCATACCGATTGGCGTTGGTTTGGGTAGCGAGAAATTTTTACTTTCTTTTTTGTAGAAAAGATCTTTCTTTTTCAGGATAGCAGGTATTATTTTTACAACTGGAATAAACCTATTTCTTAAAAGCAAGTAATCTTGTCGTGTATTCTCCATCATTTTAGATATTGGGGTAGTAGTCAGTAAAAAACAAAAAATGTTCCAAATGACAACCCATCTCCAGCAGCCTGGGAGTCCAGTGTTGTAGGGAAATAGGAGTCTATCCAAATAAAATTGAAAGAAATTTGGGCAAAGTTGTGTGATTAATTATTATAAGTTTAATCAGAATTCAGAGAAGAGAGAAACAAGGTTCAAGCAAGAAGTGGGGTTTTATCTCAGGATACTTGATTCTGTAACCTCATGGGAAAACATACAAGTTCATAGGCTGAGTATTACAATGATCTCAGAGAGATGGTATTAGGATTTGTGATTTAATTTGGGATCAACTATAAGGTATTTGAGTAAATCTTATTGAAATAATGAATGGAAGGATTTTTTCAGTGCATAAATCACACAAGTGGATATTTAGACAGGAGCTTGAATAATTACATGTCTGAGGATGTTAGGGAAAAATGGAAATGCATGATTCCACTCTCATGCTTGTTAACAAGCTGATATTTGGGGAAAAACGCCAGGCATTTAATTATCATCATCTTATTACATGAAACACCATTTATTTTTGTAGCTGTCAATCTTGTAGCATATAAAATCTCCATACTGGGATATTAGATTCCCTTGAAACCCTCATCATTTATGTTTATTCTCTTAGCTGTTTGTTTTTCTTCTTGTCTTCCCTGTGTTGTAAAGGAGATAAGGTGAAAGAGATTTATGTCTCACTGAATTTCAGCATCTGCTCTCTCCTCCTATGCTCTATACGTAGGACTGCGACTAAAAAATGGCTCCTGTCTGTAAGAAAAATTGCTTAGCAATGTGATCCAGTACATTTCTCTTGTTCTTGAGTGAGCACCTTTCTAGTAACCATATTACATAAACATGTTTATGCTAACATAATGAAGAGTTCATGAGACTACCATTAATTAGCAGAATATTTAATATGGGCCTGGTAATGGAGAGCTTCTTTTTCTTTCCTACAGGTTCTATGAGATATTTTTTCTTAGGTTACATCTAACTGACAATAAAGGAATTCTTAAGAAGAAATGTCTGCATAAAACTCTGCACAAGATTGTTAGTATTTTAACTGGTAAGCCCAGGCCATAAGGCAAAGACCCCATTCTTTATAAATACACTGTATATTTAAAATAAGAACTTTCAACCTTTCTTCCAGAGCAAGAGTGGCAGGTTTACTAAGGAGACCTGAAATTGTTGACTCTTGGTGGAAGGATGGATGAATGCTATTTTTTTTTTTTTACAGACGACAAATGATCTCACTAAATATTAGAAGGTGGGTACCGTCTCATGTGAAATCTCTATATACTGAGAGCTATAACTGATGATCCCTTGGAGAGCCAAGGCACTTGTTGGATTGAGATCAGTTGGTTTTCTGAGTGGGAGCAGTGGTGTGGAGTGCAGAGGACAGGCTGTCATTCTGCCGATTCCTACACCGCTTCAGCCAGCCCTTTGCCTTTGGCATACCACTGCCCCCACACCCCGGTGGAGGGGAGTTCAAGTAAGTACATATGGTCATTAATTTAATCTCACTCTTCAGCATTCATTCATCTGTCTTTTCTTAAACCTGTTAGTAGACTGGGTAAATATGCAAAAATAGGGCATAAAGTGTAAAAATGTCAGACAAAAGTGAATCCAACAAACACAACCTGTGTAAAGAAGTGGGCAAATAATTAGCTTCCTCCTCCTAGGTAAGTGCAGTGTAAACAGCCCCAAATGAGGCCAGGGCATAGTTTCAAGCACACAGTATATTAAATGAAAGGATAAATGAATGGATGCCATTAGCTTTATGCCTTAGAGCATAAACAGCAAATAATTTTCTGTTCTTCAAGTCCAAGACATTTTCTTTCTATATGTCAAGTATACAGTAATGGTTCTTAGCCAGGGGCCATCCTATTAAAAACACATAGAAAGATTTTGGCAAATTGCCTGTCACAGGAGCGAGTTAGGATTGAACGGCTTGGAATTTTTGAAGAAGCCAGTTTATGGAATGAAAAATTTGCCAATTATTCTGATACCTACCTTCTGTTCCCTCAGCCACCCAGGTGAGGAAGCTGATTGAAAAGGGATAGCTCAAACAAAATTATCTTTTTAGGAATAAACTACAATTTACAAAACAAACAGAAATAAGGGACAACTTTTCTTTTGGCTGAGTTTGGTTATTATTCCTTGAGAGCACTTACAGCACTGATTTGGGATTTTTGACTTTCAGTCCGTAGCTAGACAGCTCGTGTTCAGTACACACGGAAAACTGGATCCATTAAGGTGCTGAACAGGCTTGTATAAAACCTTTCATGAAACCCTTTGTAACACATTTACTTTTGAGGATAAAAGTTGACACAACACTATTTATACCTTGAAAATGCTTAACCTCTTAAGTGGTAGCATTTCTATGTGCAGAGGTAAGGGAATTCATTAGTGATCTACCTGGTAGTTATCAATATAAACAGTTTATAAAAGGCAGTTTTAAAAAGTGGCACTTTCAACATACAGCATAGTTTTTATTATTAATCAAAACACCGTATGGAATTTTCTGTGTTAATATTTAGCAATTAATGACTTTTTATTTTTTACACCTTATTCAGTCAATCAACATGCTATACTTAGAGAACTGATTTTTGAAATGCTTGCTCCTCTCTAAGCAGAAAAGGTTATATCAATTTCAGGGTTTATCCCCAAACCATCTCACAGAGAAATAATTTACCACTTTAGCAACCTCACTAGAATCAAACTAGACATGAACTCTGGCAAAGGACTTCTCTAACTGCAAAAGAACAGATGAAGTATCTTATGTGCTATTTGAAGGCTTATGCTCAGGATGGCAGGAGAAAATTATATATTTGTAATCCCACCTATTATTACATTTTGTTTGCAAGAATATTTAAGTGTAACAAACTTTCTCCTGTTACAGAAATGAAATAATTTTATTACATATTTATTAAATTTGCTGAGGTAAAACTCTTGCTATGGTCCAAATGTTCTTGCCTTCTAAAATGTATAATTTGAAACCTAATCACCAATGTGATGGTATTAGGAGGTTGGGTCTTAGGGGGATGGGAGATTAGTATTTCTATGAAAGAAAGCCCGTATAGCTTTCTTGCTCCTTCCAGTGTGTGAGACCCTCAGGAGGGGGCACCCTCTATGAAACAGAAAGTGGGTGGGTCTTCCCCAGATACTACCCACTTTAGGGCATTTGGAAACAGCGGCCTGAGTGGACTAGGACAACTATGACGTAACAAATTGTGATCTGGGGGCCAGAAAGAATTAACTTATAGTGCTGCTAGAAAGATCATTTATTTGAGGAAAAACTTGGCCATGAAGGAATTTGATAGAATGGTTAAATTTCCAGATGGCATGAGAGTACAGTGTTTGTAGTTGATAAAATACATCCCACGTTATATGTTACACTATAGTCACACACACACACACATATTATAATCTAATTGTTGTTTTTACACACTCATGCACACATGCAGGATTCTGAGGTTGCCATATCCACTGTTTTCTTTACTGTAAAAAAGTAATTGTGAACATCAGAACTTCAAAGTCCACAAAAATTTGAATGAAAATGTAGGAGCTGCCTTACAGAAGAGTTAATTAGAGGCCAGTATGGTTTAGGTGTTGAAAGGGATACAGGGCTGTCAAGAAAGTTGGCCGAATGAGCAAATAAACTGTAAATTAATTATAGCCAATAATCATACATACTAGAATTGAATAACACATAATATGACGAGGGACATAAACATTCAGGAAGAGGATTGTTAGAATTACTAAGAGCAGTCTGTTTGCGGTTTCCATTAATTTGGCATTTTGTCTATCTGTAATTATAGAGTATTTTATACATTCGTCACATGCTACCAACCTCTCTCTGGCTTCCCTGTGGCTATAAAATCAAGTTCTCTTTCTTCTGGTTTATCCCGTCCTTGAATACACAGTGATGGCCCTTAGCTTGCAGTAGCTTTGACCTTTGCGGGGATGCCTTCAGGATGAGCAAAGCATATTCCAATCTACTCCTCCTAGAGGTCACGTCTCAGTGTCCCTCCGGGGTTTATTGCTAACTCTGCGGCACTTGACAACCATGGCTCTGCACATCGATGCCAGTTATTCTTCCAGTAATTGGTTTATTTAACATATGAGGAGTGTGTCCCCATGAATTTCTATTTAGAAACAAAAAATAAATAAAACTTTTGTCAAAATTAGTAATGAGTTATGAAAACATCTCCTTATATGATATATAATATTCTGCAAATGAAAATTTTTCTCAACAATTTTTTTTCAGCCTGAAAATATGGTTCTGAAAATATACCTTATAAGACCTTGGTAAAGAATAGAGATAATGACCAGGACTCAGCCAGGGCTCAAAAAATAGCTACTCTCTATTTCCAGGACCCCTTCCCCCATCGCTGCCCCCTACTGTTCTTTTCTATCTTCTTGTGCTTTCTGATATCAGTGAATCGTGTAGTAATTAGCACAAGAATGTCCGACAGCAGGAGAGTCAAGGGGGATGGATGAAGGTAGCACGTGGATGGTGGATGCAGCAATGTTTAGTGATTACATTCCATGAGCGACAGAATAAAGGCCTGAATACGGCAAGGGCAACAGAAATGGACACTTAAAGGTAAGCGAGACAGGAGCAAAGACAAAAATAGCAAAACTTGTGGTTTTTGAAAAGAAAGATTTTATAATATTAAAGGTTAGTTTAATACTATAAAATGCAGAAATTTTAAGACAAAACCTGAGACTTCTGGTTTTTTTTTTCTTTGAACTTTTCTTATTTGTAACTGCATACAAGTGCAATGCTCCCCCTGTCCATGGTGAGGAGATGCAATGATGAAAGGCAAAGGAATCTCTGTTCTCACGTACCTTGTATTGTACATAGGGGTCATCAAGCATTTTCTCTAAAGAGTCAGACGGCAAATATTTAGCTTTGCTGAGCATGACATGTCTCTGTATTTATAGTGTTAAATCAGCCACAGAAAGTATGTTACCAAATCAACATGGATATTTCCTCCAGTAAGTTTAATTTATAGACACTACTATTTGGGTTTTATATAATGTTCATTAATGTGTCATGAAATACTACTGTTTTTTTGAACTTTTTCTCAACCATCATAATGAACAAAGATATTGTTAGTCCACAGGCAACACCAGAAAAGGCAGTGAGGGGGATTCAGTGCAAGTCCTAGCTTCCTAACTCAAGGTTCTCACTTTTTTAAACATTTCAAAATATTAAGGGATACAAATGTTTTTTGCTAACACAAATACCTTTTGTAATGCTTAAGTCGAGGCTGTTAGAGTGTGAGCGTGATTATCACCTGAATAGTGTTCATAACAGGTAAGGTTTTACTGGCCCCATTGCCCCTCCTACGCCCCCCCACCCCGATTTCCAATTACCTTTACATCTCTTTGTGCCTATGTATGACCACTAATTACTAGAGTATATGTGGTGTTTGTTTTTCTGTTCCAGAGATACTTCATTTAGGTAGTGGTTTCTAATTCCATTCAAACTGCTTCAAAGACATTACGTCATTTCTATCCTGGTTGAGTAGTCCACACCCGATGGAGTACTATATTTTGTTAACTCACTCATGAATTCATGGCGACACAGGTTGATTCCACATTTCTGCAGCTGAGAATTGTTCTGTGATAAACATTTGAATGCAAGTGTCTTTTTGATGAAATGGTTTTTGTTCTTCAGGTATATACTCAGTAATGGGATTGCTGAGTCAAACGGTTAAGTCTGCATTTATTTCTGTGAGGAATCTCTAGTTTTCCATAGAGGTTGTAATAATTTGCCATCTCATCAACAGTATAGAAGTGTTCCTTTGGCTCTACCTCTTTGCTTGGATCTCATAGAATTTGCTTTATGAATTAGAGAGCTCCTGTTTTAGGTGTATATATATTTAGGATTGTTCTGCCTTCCTATTGAATTGCTCCCTTTACCATTGTTTAATGGCCATTTTTTTCCTATTGTTGACGTAAAGTCTATTTTATCTGATGTGAGAATGGTTATATCTGCTAGTTCTTTGTTTATGTATGCGTGGATGTTTTTCCATCTCTGTACCTTGAGTCTGTATGAGTCCTTTTGGTTTAGATGTGGTTCTTGGAGACAGTATATAATTGGGGAGTGTTTTTTTAAATCCATTCAGCTGATCATGTCTTTTAAGAGAGGGATTCACACTGAATGTTTGTGTTGATATATGGAATGTGGTTTTGTTCATTAAGTTGGGTGATACTTTGTGTTTTGTTTTCCCTCTCTGCTATCATTCTGTAAGAACTATGAGCTTCAACTTTCATCTGTTTTTATGCTAGTGATTATATATTTATTGTTCCATGTTAACACAGTTCTGAATATTTCCTGTAGGTCAATTCTAGTATTGACAAATTCCCTTAGAGTTGGCTTGTCTGGAAAATTTTGTATTTCTCTACCATTTATGAAACTTAGTTTTGAAGGATACAAAGTTCTTGGCTGACATTTGTTCTGTTAAAGAAGAGTAGAAAAGTGATCCCAGGTATTTCTGACTTCGAAGCTCTTCTGAGAAGTGTGCTGTTATCCTGATGGCTTTTCCTTAGAGGTTAGTTGTTGCTTTCTTTTCACTGCATGTAGAATTTTCTGCTTCATTTTGATGTGGCTTGGAAGTCCTGTTTTCTATGAATCATTCTTGTGTTCAATGACCATTGTGTATCTAGGTATGTGAATCTTTCATAATACCAGACAAGTTTTCTTCAATGATCTCCCTCAATAGGTTTTCCATGCCATTGGCTTTTTCTTCTTCCTCTAGGAAACCTACAATTTGTATATTAGTTTACTTCCCACATTTCCATACTTTTACAAGTGATTGTTTATTCTTCTTTATTCACTTTTATGCTTCTGTGACTGCCTGGGTTTGTTCAAGAGGCTTGTCTTCAAGCTCAGAGATTCTTTCTTCTGTTTGGTATAGCTTGTTGCTGAAACTTTTTGCTTTGGTTTGAAATTCCCTAAATGACTTATTCATTTCTTTAAATTCTATTAGTTTTTTTTTTTTAACTTTGTCTAGTTCTTTAGTAAATTTTTTTTTAAATTGATGTCCTGAAATATTTTTTGGCTTTCTTTGTTGATTTTCAGATTTCCCTTTGATTCCATTCACCTTATTTTCCATCTAGAATATGAATTCCATTTCTGACATTTCAACAGTTTCTTTTTGTTTGAGGATCATAGCTGTAGATCCACTTGATCTCTTGGGGAGTTGAATTGTTTTGTTTTTTTCATGTTGTCAGAGTTCTTTTCTGGTTTCCTCTCATCTTAATCCTCTTCTCTCAGTGTAAGGGTGGTAGTTTTCCAGTGCATCATTAGTCCTTTGCTCGGACCTCTCCTACTCACTGATAAGGAGAACTCCCTAGCTGTTGTCTTTGTGTCCTACTGTGGAAGACTGTGTGGGGGAGGGGTGGGCACACTGAGAGACTGTTATGGAGCTATTTTGTCTTTTTCTCCTGTGATTTTCACAGCTCAAGTCAGGTCTGAATGATCATCATGTAGAGTCATGAACTTTTTCCCAGGCTAGTGTTGGAAGCTTGGGCTGGGGGTTGGATGAGACTCTCTCCAGGGAGGTTGGCATTGCAGGCAATTGCTTTGCCCAGGTGTCCCCATGTAGGTAACAGTAGCAGCTGAGTGAGAATCTCTAAGCCAGAGGTTCTCAACCTGTGGGTCACAACCCCTTTGGAGGTCAAATGACCCTTTCACAGGGGTTGCGTAAATGCATCCTGCATATCAGATATTTACATTATGATTCATAACAGTAGCAAAATTACAGTTATGAAGTAGCAATAAAATAATTTTATGTTTGGGGATCATTAAAATATGAGGAACTTTATTAAAGGGTTGCAGCATTAGGAAGGTTGAGAATCACTTCTCTAAGCAGTGGTCACAAGTGTCTCGGCTGTGGGTGTTTCTCCAACCAGGTTCAGATGCAAATGAGGATTGAGAAGGCTTGCTGGTCCCTGGTGGACCATTAGACTATGGGGGAATGTATCTAGGCTTGATAGCATCAGAGAACTTCAGAGCTAAGTCTGGGGACTTACTGGAAGCATTGGAGCCTTGGGGATGGAACCTTTGTGTGGAGCCTCCAGCCTAACTGCAGGGGTGGAGACTCAATGGTCAAGTTGCAGGCCAAGCTGTGGCAGTGGAGCCTTGAGAACAGAGCCTTATGACCAGAGGCATTGCTGGGGCCTCAGAGGTTTAGCTACCAGCCCAGAAGCAAGGGCAGAGCCTCAGAGGTGGAACCCTAGGGTTGGGCAGTGCTGGACCCTTGAGAGAAGAGCTGTAGGCCTGGGTGCAATTGGAGCCTTGGAACCAGGCAGAAACTGTGTGGATATTGCCATGGGGTCAGGCAGCAAATGCAGGAATCATAAAGGTTGAGCCATATGGGGCCAGGGGATAGCATGGGGGTGACGGGGTGGGGAGGGCTGTGGATCTGGGGACAGCAGGCACCTGGGGCTGTCTTCCTGCCTTGGTTCCATGGAAGCTATAACTATTAGGCTTCTCTGGTGGCATCCATGGTGCTTATTTTGCTCAAATACCCTGTTGATGAGGAGGGTTGCTTAGTTCCCAGTCACAAGACATGACATGGGAGAGTGTCTGCTCTGTCTGATCCCTCCCTGGCTCAGCAGTGGTGATGTAGAGGTGGCTGCAATAAGGCCCAACCCCACGTAGACCTGTTGCCCTACACCAGAGACCTCAGGATGGCATCCATTTCAGTAACCTCAGAACAGAAGCCACCAAGTTCCTGCTACCCCAGTTCTCTGGTGCAGTGTTTCCATACAGACTCCAAGCAGTTTCATACATCTCTGATCAGTCCAAAGGTCTGGGGGTGGGGGCTGCAGGGCAGGCCCTCATAACTCAAACTGAAATGCCCGTAAGGGGATATGGGGCCTCAGGGCTCTCTCCTTATGTCCTTCCCCACGTGTGAAGGCCTTCCCCATATACCCTTGCAGAATGGATGGCCCTGTCATCTATCCTTCATTCAGAAGGTCTCCCATCACTTCTCTGGTGACTCAGAATGCTCTTTCTGAGAAGGCCCATGCATAGGTGGGCATCCATCTGCTCCTTTGGATCCTCTCCTTTAGAGCAGCTTGTGTGGGCTGCTTCTGGTTTGCCATCTTGTCCCTGAAACTCCAGGTTCTGCATTTTACCTTAGATGTTTCCTTTAGCTCAGGAATGCTGTGGGACACCTTTGTGAGGGTGTCTAGAAAATATTTAGAAGACTAGAAGCAACTACAGAAGGAGCAGGAGCAGGTGTCACTCATTACACTAGAAATCAAGTACAGCAGGGTCAAAACATGGGAGAGGAGCTAAGCCCAGACAAGGAAGGAGAGACCTTGAGTATTGGAACCCAAACATCCATTAAAATTCAGAAAATGAAGGGAGAGACACTGAGTATCGGAAAACAAACATCCATTAGAATTCAGAAAATGAACAGAGAGACATTGAGTATCAGAACCCAAATATCCATTAGAATTCAGAAAATGAACTGATTTGCAAATTAAATTCAAAATAAAATCCAGTAAAGAGGAAAAGCAAGCTAATATTTTACAGAGAAGAGAAAATAATTTTTAAAAATAAGACCAGTAATTTGATATGAAGCAATTCACTAAGAGATCAATAATGTTTTAAACAATTTAAAATCTGTTATCCTTTGCCTTCACCCTCTCCCAGTTCCACATGAAAAGACATCAAAAACATCAAAAGAGAAGCAAAAGCGGCATCACCATGGGCTGCTAACCACTCTGATCTATATTTTAGACCTTAGAATAAAATTGGGAAAATCTAGTATATCATAAAATATTCTTGAAAAAGAATCAGTTAGCTCTTCAATACATTTTTGAGGGCATAATTTACATTTTAAACTTTCTTATCATTTCATCATAGATTCCTGGATTATTTTTAAATGACTCATTAGCTCATTAAAATAAACAGTACGATATTTTTCATTAACACATAGTTGTTTTTCTTCAATTGTTTTCCTCAAAGTATTACCATCCTTTCATGATGTTTATCCAGTTTAATAGCCATTTTCGACAAGTCATTTTCCTTCTTTCTCTATGTGTAAACTGCCTACACATCTATGGACGTTGGTCTGTAGAGCTGGTCTGACTCATGCAGAGGTTGTGATTCTCCACTGGACTCCCCTTGGATCATCACTAACCTCTGTCATGCTGAGTTTCACTGAAGGACAGTTTTTAAAAAGTGATTTACAATGCTTACTTTCTACCAGTCGTTTCTTGACTGAGAGCTACCAGTGTCAGAGGTAAAAGCAAAATATTCTTTTTCATTCCCCTATTTTTAATTGCAGCTGTCCCTTTAATTGCAGCTTTCCCTGGTTCTGGGAAACAATGGACAGAATGACTGGAGGGGGAAGTAAAATGGAAAGTTGAATAAAAGCAATGTGAAAAATTAAAATCCAGTAAGATTTTTGGACAGCCCATTAGTAACTGCAAGTTACTTTTAAGAGTGACTTAAATTATAACTAGCAAATAAGCACCCCACATTCAAAAAATTAGAGACCCAACATTTAAAACTCACTTCATTAAAATTTACATAATAGATCCTGCAGTCCTCATTGTGGAGATGATGACTAAAGCAATAGGCATGGCTTGAGGCCTAATTTTATCCCTTCTTCTCAAAGGTCACTATAAGCTTTGAGTCCATCATGAATGCAGCTTGCTATAAAGACTGCAGCATCTGTAAAACCGTGATGCCGTATTTCTAATCTTCCTGACTCTTGCACTAGTGGGATGTTATATGTTCTGGAAAATTTATTATTCATCTTGAAGACCTTAATATAAATCCACACTGACACCACAGCTTTGGCTGAGAATCACGACCAAAGATTGATTCTAGCTTTACTGTCTGTGGACTTGAGCCAATGGAGTCTGATTTATGCCTAATTAGACATAGGCTATTGCCTCAGTTGCAAACAAACAAACAAACAAACAAAAAATCACACAAATAAAAAAGAATATGCTATATCTGAAAACTACTTGGGGAAAATAAAATTTCAAAAGATATTTAAAAAATTTAGTGGATAAATAAATCTTATATGATATAATGTATTTGTCCTTCTTTAAATTCAAATCTATCATTTTTATTTTACTGCCTAAAAGCCTCTATTTCTTTGAGTAATATTTGAAAGTGAAGCTTAGACGATATTCTAAAGATTGATCAAGGTAAGATCAGTTTCAATAAGTATTTAGTTAACTTACAGCATGGATAAGGGATTTGATCGTTAAAAAAAAGAAACGATGTTTGTCTCCAAGGAAATAATCTATTAATATCTGATGAAGGACTTATTATATATTTCTTTGTAAAGACAACTGATATTTGTTAGAAAAATTTGTCTTTCTACCATATTTTAAATTCTCTGGGAAAATACAATCAGCAATATCTAGTTTATTGTACTAAATACACTTCATCAGTTGCTACAATATTGAAACAAAAGTAAGTACAGGAAGAATTCATTTGATTTATTATAGTACTAAGCATTTAGGAAGAGACAAAATCATCATAAAATACCCACATTACCCTTGAGAGAGAAACTCTTCATACCTTACAGAAGCCACTATGCTTCAGACAATTTTATAGTAGTGGCGTTTTTCACATTTAATCTCTTTAGTTGAGGAAAAGACCAAAATACCATTACTTTTAAAGAAGAACATTGACCTTTGTTTAGCGTAAACTGCTTGCTACAATATTTCATAACATTTTAGGTTTTATATTGTATATACACACAAGAGACTTGAATGATACAAAGCTCTCAAATTTGATATAACAGCATTTGTTTACTTTTGCTTCTGTTGTGTGTGCTTTTCAGGTGTTATTATAAAATCTTTTTCCATGCTAATGTCCTGAAGCTTTCTCTGTGTTTTCTTGTAGTTTTATAGTTCCTGATCTTCAGTATCGGTATTTGATCCATTTTGAGTTAATTTTTTGTATAGAGTCAGAAGTGGGAGTCTAGTTTAATTCTTTTACATGTGGATATTTAGTTTTGCCAGCACCATTTAGGGGAGAATTGTCCTTTCCTCAATATGTGCTCTTGGTGCTTTTTCCAAAAACTCAGGTGGCTGTGGACACATGGATTAAATTATGGGCTCTCTACTCTGTTTAATGATCCACGTTTCTGTTTCATGCCAGTCCCATGCTGTTTCTATTACTGTACCTTCATAGTAAATTTTGAAGTCTGGTATTGTGATGCTTCTAACTCTATCCTTTTTTGCTCAGAATTTCTTTGCATAGTCAGAGTCTTCTGTGGTTCCATACAAATTTTAGGATTTTTTCCCCCTGTTTCTGTGAAGAATGTCATTGGTATTTTAATAGGGATTGCATTGAATCTGTAAATTGCTTTGGGTAAAATGATCATTTTGACACTATTAATTCTTCTTATTCATGAATATGGGATATTTTTCTATTTGTATCCTTTCCAGTTTTTTTTTTTTCCCATTGGTGTTTTGTAGTTTTCCTTGTAGAGGTTTTTCACCTACTCAGTTAAATTTATTCTTGGGTATTTTATGTGTGTGTCTATGTGTGTGTGTGTGTATGTGTAGGTATCATAAATGAGATTGCCTTCTTGGTTTATTTTTTCTGCTAGTTTGTTGCTTGTGTACAAAATGCTATTGACTTTTTATGTTGATTTTGAATCCTCAGCTTTATTGAATTAATGCACTAGTCTATGAGTTTTTAGTTAAAGTCATCAGATTTTTCTATATATGAAATGTCATCTGTAAACAGGGAAAACCTAACTTTGTCCTTTTCAATTTGTATGCTTTTTCTTTCCTTCTCTTGGCTAATTGCTCTGGCTAACCTTAAAATACTCTTAAATAAGATTAGGAAGAGTAGGCATCCTTGAATATTTCCGATTCTTTGAGGAAAGCTTTCAGCTTTTACACACTTAACCATGACGTGAGTTATAGGGTTGTCAGATACGGCTTTCACTGTGCTTTGATACTTTCCTTCTGTACCCAATTTATTGAGAGTTTTTTAAAATCAAGAAGGGATGTTAAATTCTGTCAAATGTTCTATATCTATTTCTTATTTTAATGTATTCTCACCTGTCCCTTTTTGCTTTTGTTGTCTGCACTTTGGGGATCAAACCTTAAAAACAATTTGCTCAAACCAATGTCATGTATTTATGTATTTTTTTCCTCTATGTTTTTCCTAGTAGTTTTACACATTGATGGCTAATATTTAATCGAGGTCCTCAAACTTATTAAACAAGGGGCCAGTTCACTGTCCCTCAGACCGTTGGAGGGCCGGACTGCGGGCCCCGGGACGAGTCGGCTGCTAAGCAGGACAGGCAGCCGTGGCAAAAACAATGAGCGGTCCAGATAAATGCCCTTGGCGGGCCACATGTGGCCCATGGGCTGTAGTTTGAGGATGTCTGATTAAGTCTTTAACACATTTTAAATTGATATTAGTACATGATGTGAGATTGAAGTTCATCTTTATTCTTTTGTGTATTGATGTTCAGTTTTCTCAACACCATTTCTGTTATAAATTTAGTCTTATTAAATTTTCTGATACTTGTCTTATGGTATAACATATTATTTACCCTGGATAATGCTTGAGTGTATTTGAGAAGAATGTATATTCTGTTACTTTTAAATAGAATATTTTGTATATGTCTATTAGGTCCATTTGGTCCAAAATGTTGCTCAAGTCCAATGTTTTCTTATTAATTTTATATCTAAAGAATCTGTCCTGGCTCGGCGCCTATAGCTCAACCGGCTAAGGCGCCAGCCACGTACACCTAAGGTGGCGGGTTCGAATCCCCAGCCTGGACCCGCCAAAACAACAATGACGGCTGCAACCAAAAAATAGCCGGGCGTTGTGGCGGGCGCCTGTGGTCCCAGCTCCCTGGGAGGCAGAGGCAGGAGACTCGCTAGAGCCCAGGAGTTGGAGGTTGCTGTGAGCTGTAATGCCATGGCACTCTACCCAGGGGGACAGCTTGAGGCTCTGTCTCAAAAAAAAAAAAAAAAAAGAATCTGTCCTTTATTAAAAGAGATGATGTACTTAAGTCCTTTATTATTATTGTATCATAATCTCTTTCTCTTTTCACGTTCTTTAAGATTTACTTTATATATTTAGATGTTTCACTTTGGGTTGCACATCTTTTCTACTCATAATTTAGTTTATTAAGTACTTTGCTTATTTTTTATATTTAATCTCATTTATGATTCAAAATATATATTCAAAGCTGCATACATTTTTACTTTGAGTTGAAGCTTTGGGGGAAAAGCACACTATTAGTTAGTTAAAGTAATATTTACAACAATTACCTCTATTTTCTATTGCAATTCCCTCTTAAGAATGTAATAAATATAAATTTCATATAGTTCTTATGTCAGCAAAATATTAGGACACACATAAATTATGCATGTGTTTGCTCAAGCAGATTTAATTAAAGAGTTTAGCAAAATATTTTTGAGATAATTGAGATTATGTTTTAGAATTCCAAATTACATTTTGACTCCATAAAATTTCACCTCCTGAAGGAAGGGCTCAAGTACAGCTTGAACTTTACCTAACAAACACAAACAGTATAATCTAATTGTTTGTTCCCATGTATTAATCTGAAATCAAGAAGTTTTTCTTACTGTTTTAACAAGTGAATGAAGTATATAATTCTTAATAATGAAATGTAATAATAAAACTATTTTTTATGTGTAGGTATTATAATAAGTTCTTATGTACTGTAGCTCTTTCAATATTAAACAGAAGCCCTAATGAACTATTATTTAATCATTGTTACAGATAACAAAATTGAGGGTTAAATAGGAAAACTTGTCCAAGAAATTCATTAGGCTAATCTAAGAACTATGCCCACAGAATCAATAAGTTTGAAAACTACAGAGAATCCAGTTAGAAGACATTTAAATACATTAAGGGAAGTGAATTGCATGTTCAGTTGATGCTTTACAGAGATTTATTTACAATCTCATCTGCAGGATTATGTACTTCCCAGAGTAGAAAAACACTGGGTAATAATACAAGTTACAACTTGAGTATGTAAGTTTCTACAGTAAAACTGACCTGTTTTAATGTTATGAAATTGCTGTAACAACATCTACAAACAGGGCTCCGTGGGTCTGATAATTATTGAAGGAAAGAATTAATTCTGCATCCTGGACATACTCTTTGGTCAATATGGAACTTAAGCTAACTGACAAAGTGACTTCACACTGCATGCTTCCAGTTATTTTAATTTCAAAACAAATAAAAGCAAAAACTATGATAATAGAAGTCAAGATAAGAGTGTTCTGTAGAATATTGGCTGACAAGGGCATAAAGCCTCTTCTACATTGCTGACAATACCATCTCCTGTTGTGTGTGCTTGTTACTATGTGTATGACCGCATAGACTTTGTGAGAATTCATTAAACTGTGGACTTTGAATTTGTACAGTGGTCTTTATGTATAATGTACATCAATAAAAAGTGGAGGAAATCATAGCCTTTAGTTATTCACTCAAAATTGTTCCTATTATAACATAGTAGTCCCTTGCTGTGTAAATATTTAAGCATGAAAATTTAAATTTAAATGTACACATGCATAAACGAATCAATAGTAGTAATAATTGTGTACAAATTGATGTGTTCATTTTTAAGGGTTTGCAATACATAAAATTTACCTAAAAGGAATAAGGGATTAATATTATGACTCTATTTAAAGACCTTGAATTGAGAAACTGACTTATAATGTGACTTTATAAAGTTATCCTAAAATTATATGTGCCATGTTCATAAATATTTAAGAGGCCAGAATATTCAGTACAGTTATAAATTATATTTATTCTAAATCCCCAATGCAATAGCAATAAAAGGTGTGGCCTTTGAAAAATGATTAGTTGATAAGGGCTCCACTTTCATGAATGAGATCAGCACCCTTATAACAGGGCTCAGGGTTGAAGGCTGTGCTTCTGTGCCCTTCCATCCCTTCTGCCACATGAAGACCCAGGGTTCATCTTCTCTGGAAGATGCAGCATCAGACATAAACTCAAAAAAAGTGAGATAGATTCCCTCATCAGACATTGAACCTACATGTGCCTTGACCTTGGACTTTCCAGCATCTAGAACTCTGAAAAATAAATTGCCATTTTTTTATGAACTACTCAGTATTGAGTGTTTCATTATATCAGTACAAATGGGCTAAGACAGTCAGCCCACATCTACCTAAATAAATCCAAATTCCAATAATAAGACTCTATAGCCAGTTCCAATGGAAGACCATGACTGACGATCTGTATCAAGCACTCCTTATATGCAAACTATCATAACAGGAACTAAGGAATTTAAATTTAAATAAAAAAATACTCTCCTCAAGATTCCAATGTATTATCTGAGTTTTTCAAGAAGCAGAGGCCATAACAGAATTAGACCTGAGAGAGCTTATTTGGAGGAAATGCCCTGGCAGGAAAGTGGAGAGGGAACTGGAGAAGAAGGAGGACACATAGGTGACCCCCGTAAGGTTGAGAGGGACGGGAAAGATGGAATAGGAAGAGTTACAGATTTAGGCCAGCCCAAAGCTGTTCATTAAACGAACCCCACGTCTCAGAGCAGCTGGGCTGTTAACAATCGAGGGGAAGCACGGATTCCACAAATCCTTAGAGGCAGATTCAGAGGGCTTGTGGGGGATTTGATGGACATAATTTTAAGATGCGTATAAAGCTAAATATGAAATGGCTTAGAAAAATATGAAGTTATAAGACATTACTCTGTAAGATTAATAAGCCATAGTGTGGTTTTATAATAAACAAGCAAAGGGAACAAATTAAATTTAAGATAAGATTAGTTCTCATTAAGGGCTTATAAAAAATAACAGTATTTGACCAGGCCTTCGGACGATTAAATAGGATTTCCATAGCATAAGAAGTAGAATAATGGTTCCCAAGAAAGGGAACTGGGACACTACAGTATGAAGACACTGAAATGGATGGTGTGTGTCTGTGGGGCATCTGGCATTTTGACAGTCCTGGCATAAAGTCATGTGGGCTTGAGGTTAGAGCAGATTGAGGAGAAGGTATCCTGCAGGTCAGGTATATGCTGAGAATTTATACATCTCTAGAAACCAGCCTTATTTGATCACTACATGTTTTATACATGTATCAAAATATCACAACTGTGCTCCATAAATATGTAAAAATTTTATATGTCAATTAAAAATAACAAAGAAAGTGATCAATGAAAAGAGTTACACAAGGGGTCTAACACCAGTGAAAACAAAGAAATAGAGAGGTGAAAGGAGGAGTAAAATGTGGCTCAGAAGAGAAGAGGAGAGATGACACCAAGGCAGGGGGACGAGGACAGCTGGCGATGGTCAGTGTAGGAAGGAGGAAGGAGAGCAGGACCATTGCCTTCCAGGATTGTGCCAGTAAGAATACCAAAGAGAGGGCAGCACCTCTGGCTCAAAGGAGTAGAGTGCTGGCCCCATATGTCAGAGGTCACGGTTCAAATACAAAAAAAAACTGAAAAAAGACACATTTCAGAGAAAAAAAGGTCAGGTTTATGTTATGCTTCCTGAGCTCACAGTGTGTTGGATCACCCCTTCTTCATCCAGACCACCAGGTTGGATCACAGCTCCATCATTGACTATCTATAAGACCATGAGTAGGTCCCCTAATTTCTGCACCTCAGTTTCTCCATCTGTAAAATGAGAGTAATGTTATCTTTGCATTTGGTGTTGTTTTAGTATTAAGTGTTATTATTTATAGTTATCATTATTACTATTTTACAGAAATGCTTAGCAATTATATTATATATGTTATATATATATACCCATATATGTCATTCATATATATATGTGTGTGTGTGTATATATATATATAGAGAGAGAGAGATAGCTTTTGTTTCCCAAAGATTCATAAAAATGTAAGCAAATAAAAAATAACTAACATCAGGCAACTTGATTTGTACAACTCTCTATTTCTCAATTTTAAATGCTACAGTTCTACGACATCTTTATTAATATGTAATAATGTCATATTAATTAATATGTAAAGTGTGCTAATTAATTTGAACATAGTTGCATTTTGTGGAGTAAATTATTCTGCATTACCAGTTTCTAATGTGAGTTATTTGAATTGATCTATCTTTGCCTTGCTCCATAGCTGGCATTTTTTGGAAACTGAGTTGAAATGGCTAGATAATAAAGACAAATTAGAATGTATAGCTGTGTTTTTGAGAGAGCGAGAATACAAGCTGAACCTTATTCCTCTTTTCTCTCCTTCCATAGTAACATGGCATATTTATAGCTCATTCTCTGACACTTCTTATTAAGGCAACAAATTTTATCTCTTACTTGTTTTTTTCTTTCACTTTGTCTTTATCTCACAGTGAAAAATATTATGCTCATGTTGCTATTTATTGATTTATAAATTTTATACCTTATCTACTTTTATTTACTGCCAGGGT
>NW_003852480.1:6258251-6271086 GCF_000181295.1 Otolemur garnettii | reverse complement strand
TTTTTTTATTTCAGATTGATATGAGGGTACAAATGTCTAGGTTACTTTGTTTTCAGTTCTAAGGTAAAGTTCAAGTTACACTCGATCCCTTCACCCAGAGGGAGTGCTGAACACCCTCCCAGTGGGCACATTAGGTGCAGCAATCACCATCCTTTCTCCTCTCTCCCCTTTCCCTCCTCTCCCTTCCCCTTTACTAGACTATGCTTGTGTTTTCTTTCTTATGGGTGTGCAGTTGTTTATATATTGGTTTCATATTAGTGTTCATCACAATGGACAATTTTTCTTTCCTTTGACAATTCAGTTTTTTTAAACTCATTTCTTCACTTCTCTTCCCCCATTTTCTTCAGGTAACTTCTAGCAAATTCTACAAAGTGTTAAGTGTTAGCATCCTTATAAATACATGAATTTTGTCAACTGCAGATCAAATCATATATGGTGAATGATTACCTTTCTTTAAAACTTATAGAACTTATAAAATATTTCACTCCTTTCATGATCTATATGTCTAAACTTAGTTTTCGTGGTTAGTAATCCACACCTCCGCTCCCTCAGAAATCTCCTTCCCATGATACTCTGCTTTTTGACTCTAATCTGGACTGTTCATTCTGAGGCATGGTTACATGAATTTCACCACACTTTCCTATAATCCATTTATTGCTTCCTAAATGTCATATAGTTATATATTTTTTTGCTTATTTCTTTATTTTCAGGAGTATTACTTCTCAAGGGATTAGCAGGTAATTAAACTATGAAAGCGTTTACACATTTTTTGAGTACTTGCTGATTGAGAATATTTGTAATTTAACATTTCCCCTTGATTGACATGTTGGTTGAGCATAGCACTATGTTAAGCCCATTTTCCTCCAGAATTGTGAAGGTGGTTCTGCCTTGCCCATCATCCACTGCTGCTTTTATGAACTTCAGTATCATTCTGATTCTTTTTTGTTTTCTTTTCAGTTCTTTGGAGACTTTTTATATCTTCCTCTTACTTTCAAGTCCTTTTGCTGGCATGTGGGTTTGGCGTTGTCCTTTTTCTTTGGCACTGGAGAAATTCTTGGGAGCTTTCAGTTTGGAGGAGACTTTTCAGGTCCAGATACTTGTGTGATGGATTTTCTATCATCAACGTGTATTATCACAGTCTCCTCTGCACAGCAGAAGAGTAGTCAAGAGCACATTTTATCACAATGCCCTTCCTCCCAAAGGTTGTGAGTTAGAATCTGTCAGCAAGCATTATTCCAGGGACTGCATAAATGCGCTACGAACATAGTAAACTCTTGACACAGGTCTCATTCAGGATCCCCAAACAAAGAAAACAAGGCAAGGGTGCACCTCCCTTGGAATTCTTGATTTTGCTGCCAAAGCTTCTGGGAATCACTTCCTTTTGCCGTTGAGACTGAGCAGGGCTTCTCTCAAACCTTTCAGCTGCCAGATGTTCTCTGAAATTTTCCTGCCTCACATGGAGCAGTGGGCGGCGAACACAGTTGGTGCTCATGACACTCCTGAGACTGCCGTGGGTGTGTGGAGAGGTCCTGGTACCACTTCCCGCTATCCACAGGCTCCTTTTCCCTTTTGTGTTAGCCCTTTCAGACTGCGCACATTTCAAATTCTCTGTCTTGAAAGTCTTTCTACTTCAAATACCAAGAACAGCAATTCTCTTCTGGAATGAACTGAACATAGGAACCTTCTTTTATTATTTCCTTCCTCCCTTTTGATTCTTTCTGCCTGTTCTTTCTAGAACTGCTGTTTTCTCTTAATGGAATTTTTGTATTCGTGCTTCTTATTTTTATTTTATGTTCTGGTCTATTTTTCACTTGTTTATCTTTTGGTTGTCTGTTTAGGAAGTTTTCTTGATTTTGCCCAATGATCATTCAATTGCTTTTTTTATTGCAACTATCATATTTTTTATTTCTAATAATAGTTCTTTTATTTCAGACTGGTTTCCCTAATGGCTTATTATTATTTTATTAAGGCTAAATCCTTTTCTGGAATTTTTTAATAAATTATATAATAAATAATAATTTTTGTAAATGATATTTAATATAGTCTTATTTAAGTTTACTTTCTGGTCCATGCATTATGTCTTTTTATCCTTACATTTTCCCCCTTTAGTTTCTATATTATTGGAGGAATTCTTCTACAAAGGTTTTGTGATCTTTAGATTCCCATTAGAAGTAAAGTACTAAAAAGCCAGCAGGTTCACTGGAAGCTGCACTGCTGAGACTGAATGGACAGATTTTGACCAAAAAATTGTTCAAACATGCTGGTTGTTTTTTTTTTTTTTTAAGGAATCTGAATAGCCAAGATCCAAATAACTTCCCTGGTGCTTCTCCTCTTTGCTAAAGAATAAGTTCCTGTTCTCCCCGGTGAGCCAATACTTGGCTAGAAACATTCTGCTAATGGGAAGGGGAAAGCCCGGGGTTGCACTGTTAAGTATGTAAATTTTAATATAATAATGTCCTTATTTTCCACTCCATACCTCATTCCTTTCATCTGCCATGTCTGATGTCCCTGAAAAGGAATAGTGTGTATTGTCCAATTTCTACAGAGAATAAACTTCTAGTCTCATGCCTGGGAGTGTGACATTTCGTTCCAAACTCCTACAATACCTGCTATTTGCAGCTCTTGAGTCTTATTTGGTTATTTTCTTAAAGATCCGTGGTTTATCTCTTCCTTACTCTTTTTATCACCTTTCATCTCCTTTTTATCTTCCAAAATATAACTAACATTTCCTATTTACCTCTCTCATTTTATTTGAACTTGTAATTTTATACCTTTTAAATTCTATATTGTCATTTTACAGAGGCTTTGGGAGGAAAAAGATAAATACACACAATTAATCTTCCATGTGCAGGTAGAAATCCCACAGCCCGTGATTTTATTCACTATAATACACTGCTTTACCATGTTATTTATTTTGAGAAGCAGTGGGAGGAGGATAGAACAAAGGCTGAATAGAAAAGAGGTTAAACTTTACAATTAAATTTATCTTCCAATCTGCAATTATTCCCACTTCAGCCTAACTCAGTCTCTTTTGGTAAATGCTTAGTCTTACAAAGTTTCTCTTTTAACGGTTATTTCATAAGATAATTGCATGCAAGGTAACCGAGGCTCCTCATGCTTGGTGTCTATTATCCTGTGTTGTATTTTCAGGGCTTTGTTATCAATGTGCTGGCATCATTTGTACACATAAATGCTGCCAAGGACAGAGCACATAAAATTGAGGCTGTCCTCTGTGCCCTTTCTGTATCAGCGGCAAGGGGATCACAGGGACCTTACCCATCCACATCGCCGGCCTTTTCTAGGTGGCTACTGATGCCCATATTGGTCTGTGTAGACTAGGGGCAGCAGTTTCCACTGAAATTCCCCCATAGGGAGTTAGGAGAGTTCATTCTTCTCCACCTTTCCCTGCGTCTGTACCTGGCTTTGTAAACAGGAACCTGGCAGCTCTGGTCTGGAAACACTATTCCATGTTTTACACATCAACCGTAAATGACTGTCTGTATCTATTTCTTCCTAATACATCTTCTACATTATAATCTTGTATCTTATCAAACTATGACCAACAATCATTTGTTTTGAGTTTTATAGGCCTGTATTCATATGTAGAAGAAGCTAAGGCATCTGAAATAATAAAATAAATAGCTGTTGCCGTTAGGGTCTCACAGAAAAGCCATGTTGCGGAGAATAAGCATGGTTATTGAAATTGTATTTTAAATAAAGGTGATCATTTGCTCGCTCAGGCAAAATGAAGAGCTTCTTTATTTACTGTTGGTTTATATAGTTAATTTTGCACATGTGCACTATACATCAATGACCTCATTAATACTCATTACAATCCCTCTGCACATGAGCATTGGACATCAAAGACTTCATTAATCCATTCAAACATCTTGTGAGTACTTTGTGAGTAGCTCCTCCCTAGGAATCTGATGATCCACCCAACATACACCTTTTAACATAACCCTTTCAACATAACCCAGTTTAACATAACTTAATGGAGAACATGTTGTTAGCCATTACTTCTTTGTTCTTATCTGATGAAGCCTGAGGCTATGGGAGGAAAGAGACTGTTTGAAAATCTGTCCTACTGACCTCACCATTTAGAGGCATTACTTCGATCTTTAAACAAGGCATAAAGAAATTTCTAGGGAATATAGAAATTTGTTTGCAAACCTCTGCTCCCATATAGGCCTTAAGTCAGGGGGGGTTTATGCCCACAACTGACCAGGCCGACCTTAGATCAGGAGAGTTTTAGGCCCACAACCAACCTGGCCATATGGGATTCTGCCTCAGTTTTTAACAAGTATGCCTGCACAGTCTTTTCACTGCTCTCTCCCAAACAGCTTTTTTGGCCAGAGGCATATAGGCCTTTCTCCTATAAATAGCCTAATGTAAAATAATATAAAATAAATTATTATGCCAGTATCCTCATGGAATCAGCTGTTATTTGGAATTCTCCTGAACCCTGGGAAGAATTAGGGCAATCCAAGAGCATATATTTTAGGAGACACCTGTGAGAAATACTTAGGCAATAAGGATTGGGGAAAGGATTTAACATCATTGGCTCTCAGGAGAGCATGAAAGTATGTACATTATTGGTTAGCAGTCTCCACAACTGTGGCATAGGTGGCCACAGGATCACTTCTGTAAATAGCTTCAGGAGAAGTTAGCAGGGTCTCCTTTGGTTCCTCTTCTTGCTCGGAGGATGCCTAATTGGCGCTCTTCTACTAAGACTGCTGCTGGGAGATTGCTGCTGAGACTCCTACAAATATTGACTGTGACTTCTAAGGTGCTTGGGCCCCTGAGACCTGAATGAGACATATCCCAAGTAAGCTGGCCCAGCTGCCCGTGGGTCCAGACCATTGAGTGGGCCACTGTAGGACATGTAGTGAGCGTCCCAGCTCAATGAAGCCCTGAGTGGAGCTGGAAACACAGCCAGAGGGGCCCAGCAATATATTGCCTCCAGAATGGCCTAGGAAGGCAGCTGCTGCTCCTAAATCTCCCTTACCACAATGCTTCCAGCCTCCTTGCCTCTGAGGGTTCGCCCTGTGTTTTTGTTTGTTTAGATGGGAGGGTTGGAGGTATGGGAGGAGATAGAGAAAAATCATTTTGTGGTTTGTATCTTATTTTAACTATTTTCAAATGTAGTTCATTTTTAAAAACTAATAAAATCATTATTTGGCATTTGAGTTATTATTTTTTGACAACTTTCTGTAGAATGCATCTCTAATAATCTGAAAGAAAGTACTGGAGTGAGAAGAAATAAATTGATGGGTTTTCAGATTATTACTTTATCATATGCCTATTCACTTTCTAAAATCTCTTTTAGATAGTACATTTATTAAATTCTATTTAATCATATTTTAATACTCAGAGTTTTTTTTCCCCATGTCAGTAATGGGCTATAGCTGAGTCAGTCAGAAGGAAAATATAAAGAAATAAGTATTTCTTGTTCCTTAACTTCCCCAAATTAATCAATGAAAATAAATAAAGTAGTTTCCTCCACTGGAATACTTTTATAAACCACTGTGTCACACATTCATAAATACATATGTAGAACATGCAATGGTTGCAATGTGTGGTTTTATAGTGGGAATATTTAAAAGATGAGCACCACAGCACATTTTCATTCATTCTGTTTTTTTTTTTCATTTTCTATCTTTGTGCAATTTTGATCAAAGTAAATTACGTTTCTTTCTGAATCTTTCTTTGACTTTCTAGTGGGAAGAATGCCAATACTAGGATTTGAATAATGAAACTTCTTTCAATGTGAGAAAATCAGAAATTCATGCTGTGTCTGGGAGCAGAATTAGAGTCTTGTAAATGTATAAAGTCAAATTGCTTCTTTCCTAATTACAGTGGTAAGATATGTACAATTATTAACTCATAATTGAGTACATACGGATATTTTACTTACATTAAATGCCACCTGTAGTGTGTTTGAACAGCTATTCTTGAAATATTATGTGAAGAGCAACCTACATTATTTATGAAGCTTTTCTAGAGTTTAGGTCTTCGTGTCTCTGGCTGTACCAGGTGCTGTCGTTTATTCACAGCTGTCAGTTTTGGATTGGTAGAAGGGTCAGTTATCCATTTCATGATTTGTCCATACCTTCCCTCTCCATTTCACTCTGTCTGTCTGTTGGCCACCTTCTTATCTGAAGGCATCTGAGCCACAACATAAAAAAAAAAAAAAAAAAGAAAGAAACCAGAAGAAACATTAGATGAAAGGCAGCATCCCTGTGTTAAATACAAAATGCCTCTATGAAAAAGTTGAAGAGTACTAGAATTTCTTTTTCTAAATTTGGATCAGTATAAGCATTTGTTCTATTTCATATCCAAGTACATATCCACCAAGTATTCCCTTTGAGAAGAGTCTTCATGCTAATAATGACAATAAAAAAATTGAATTTGTTTTCAAAAGTAAAGAAGCATCTTGATACACTTTAGTACTATAAGGTAAAGTAACATATTCAGTCATTTAAAATTATACATTGCAATTAAAACATGAGCAAATGACTATGGTAAACATATGCCCTTATTCATGTGTTGGTCTTCAAAAAATAAGTCTAGAAATTATTTTTAAAATGAACTGTCTGTATAGGGGAAGATATAATTTTTATGTAGCACACATGAAGAAAATGTAGATTTTTTTCTGTAACACCAATGAAATAAACATGAAATTGTTTCTAATAATTATCTAAATATTTGGCAGCAGGTTATTGTCCATATGGTGATGAGCTAAAACCTGAAGATAAGAATGATATCCTTTTAACTGATGAAATATTTGCTTCATCCTTTATTTGTATAACATTTAAAAAAAAACAAGCAGTAACTAGATTGTCGTGCCTTTTTATATCATAGGCTGTGGTTACGGCATTAACTGGTATTTCAAACATTGACTAATTGCCACTCCATCCAGATGTTTGGGTTTGGTACCTGTGCTATGTGGGAATGCCAGGAGAGAATGGACACACACACACCTGGTTTTAGCTCTTAGATATGAGAAGAAAGTAATTTGAATTCCAGCAAATGCTTTTCTCATGATTTAAGTCTGCCCAATACTAGGAAATGGTTTTCTTCTTAATATTTATCTGTTCATTAAATTATGCACATACACTCAGCAATGAGTTATTTTGCATTAGCTGTGCATTGGTATCACAGTATTAAAATTCACTTATATAAGATCAAGGCATGTCTCTGGGTCTTATTTTATTAGTTAATGTGAGGAAAATGATTATCTAAAATCACTTCAATTAGAGAAAGGCCAGTAATAGTGAGAAGATCTTGCCTCTGTCTTCTCCATTGACCCTGAATTGATGTTTATTGGGGTTAAGACAAGCTCTATACTTACCTTTTCTGTATTTTATATTCTTCTACTGTGAAGTGAATAAAGTCATCATTAATACCTGCCTAACTTAAAGAGAGTTATAAAAGTTCATGAGATGAAAGTCTTAAAACATTTTGATCTCTGGATCAAAGGTGCTTCATAAATATGAAGTAGTTTTATTTTTATAAATTAAGTTGAATCAGATAGACATTACATCTAAAGTAACAATAACTCGCCACTTGCTATTTCTTATAAATACACAATGATATAATTAGCCCAGTGGTTGTTTCTACTTGAAATTGCTTTACAAGATATGAAAAGACAAGGGTACCCTCCAGCATGCATAGAATTAAGCTCCTGGAATTTTTGAGAAAAAGAGCATTCAATTCTCTGCAATGTATAGTGTCTGTGTGAGAATAACACTTCTTTGTAGTTAAATACTCTGTCCTACAGTATAAAAAATATCGAAAAAAAATTCTGGTTAAAATAAAGAAGAAATGTTCTTTCTTTGGTTAAAAATATAGACAAATATATAATAAGACCAAGACATAGCCTTACTAATAATTTGTTTTATTTCAAAATATTAAGAGGGTACAATTGTTTTAGGTTACATGGATCATTTTTGTACTGCTTGAATATTGGCTATGGGTGAGCCCATCACCCAAATAGTGTTTATAGCAATCATTAGATTGGTTTCTTCTCCTTCTTGCCTCCCCCTCAGCCATTCTAACTGGGCTGTTTGGTTTTTTTCTTGCTGATTTGCTTGGGTTCTTTATAGATTCTGGTTATTTGTCCTTCATCTGATGTAGAGCTTGTGAACATTTTCTCCCATTCTGTAGGTTGTCTAGTTGCTCTGTTGATTTTTTTAACCTTACCTGGGCAGAACCTTTTTAGTTTAATCAAAACAATTTAGTTATCATTGCCCACAATAAACTGGTTAAAGAAAAAAATGTAGAACCATTAAGAAGGTGATTGTTATTTAATATGTTGAAAGAATGCCTGTGGAGGTGATTTGTCATTGTGGCATAGTACCTGAATCTTGACATTTTGAACATTCCCCATGTTGTGACTCACACTGGAAGGCAGTCTGTCTGCTAATAAAGTTGAAACACTAGAACTTACTTTCCCAGTGTCTCTTGCAGCAAAGACACAAGCACATGACCCATACTTGACCAGTGAAAAGCATTGTCCTTAGAATTAAAGTGGGAATAAAGTTGTGTACATGGGCTCTGACTTACATCATTCTCTGCAGAAAGCAGTTTGTTGGGCATCAGTCACAGCTTTGGTGCTCAGTAACGTAGAATTCTCCATGCCAGGTACAATATTTAACATCTTGTTGGCAGTGGTGATTATATCCTCAAATGAGTAATCATGGTGCACATTTGGGTATATTGTTCTTATCTGTTTATCCCCGATCCTAATTCTCTTGTTGAGTGTTTTTTTAACCTTTTTCATCTCATGGTACACTTAAACCTATAGCTAAACTTTTGCAGCACACTTAAATTATGTTGATTTAAAAAAAAAGAGTAAAGGAAAGAATATACTCAGCTACTCGGGAGACTGAGGCAAGAGAATCACCTAAGCCCAAGAGCTAGAGGTTGCTGTGAACTGTGACGTCAAGGCACTCTACCGAGGACGACAAAGTGAGACTCTGTCTCAAAAAGAAAGAATATTCTTACTGTGCTTTGAACTTCTTTCAAAAATAATTTAATTATCTTTAAAATTTTTCTCAGCACACCTAAGATCCTCTCATGGCACACCAGGGCACTGCAGCATGCCAAGTGAAAATCACTATTCTAGTTGTTCTGTGAACAAACTAAGTCCATTTTCAGAAATGTTTCTTCTATAATCAGAGGGAGATGATTTTATGTCACTTAAAATTTGGGTTTCAATGAACAATCTGGTGAAAATATCTTTGTTATAAAGTGATTTTTGTTCTTTTGGAAATACTCCTAGTAGAGGAATTGCAGGATCGAATGGCGGGTCTACTTTTAGACCCCTGAGTATTCTCCATACTTCTTTCCAAACTTTATGTATTAGCTTGCATTCTCACCAGCAAAGCAGAAGTGTTCCCTTTTCTCCACATCCATGCCAACATCTGTAGTTTGGGGATTTTGTTATGTAAGCCACTCTTAACTGGAGTTAGATGATATCTCAAAGTGGTTTTGATTTGCATTTCTCTGATGATTAAGGATGATGAGCATTTTTTCATGTGTCTGTAGGCCATGTGTCTACCTTCTTCAGAAGAGCTTCTCTTCAAATCCCTTGCCCACAATGAAATGGGATTACTTGTTCTTTTCTTATTAATAAGTTTGAGTTCTCTGTGGTTTCTGGTTATCAAACCTTTGTCAGAAACATAATCTGCAAATATCCTCTCCCATTCTGAGGGGTGTCTGCTTGCTTTACTTACTGTGCTTTTGGCTGTGCAGAAGCTTTTTAGTTTAATAGATCCCAGTAATGTATTTTTGGGGTTGCTTCAATTGCCCAGGGTGCCCTCTTCACAAAGTATTCTTCCAGGCCAATTTCTTCAAGTGTTTTCCCTGCCCTGTCTCCAAGAATCTTTACAGTTTCATGTCTTAAATTTAAATCTTTTATCCAGTGAGAGTCACTTTTTGTTAATGGTGAAAGGTGTGGGTCCAGTTTCAGTCTTCTACAGGTTGCCAGTCAGTTCTCCCACCATTTGTTAAATAGGGAATCTTTCTCCCAATTTATATTTTTGATAGGTTTATCAAAGATCAAATAATAAGTGTCTGAGTTCATCTCTTGGTTCTCAGTTCTGTTCCATACATCTATCTCTCTCTTTTTTTGCCAGTACCATGCTGTTTTGATCACTATTGATTTATAGTATAGATTGAAATCTGTTAGCGTGATTCCTTCAGATTTGTTTTTATTTCTGAGTAATGTCTTGACTATTTGAGTTTTTTCTGGTTCCATTAAAACAAAGTACTATTTTTTCCAGATCTTTAAAGTTTGACAGTGATGCTTTGATAGGAATTGCATTACATTTGTATATTGCTTTGGGTAGCATGGACATTTTAACATTGTTGATTCTTCCCAGCCATGAGCATGGTATGTTTTTCCACTTGTTAACGTCTTCAGCTATTCTTTTCTCAGAGTTTCATAATTCTTTTTTATAGAGATTTTTCACATCCTTTATTGGTAAATTCCCAAATATTTCATCTTCTTTGGCACTACTGTAAAAAAAATAGAGTCTTTGACTGGAGACTTTACCTCTCTTATGTTTATATGGATGGGGCTGGAACATATCCTACTTAGTAAAGTATCTCAAGAATGGAGGAAAAAGTATCCAATGTACTCAGTACTATTATGAAACCAATTTATAATCACTTACATTTTTATATGAAGAACAGATCACAACTATGGCCCAAGATGAAGGGGGGCATGGGAGAAGTGGGGGCAGGTCAGATGGAGGGAGGGTGAATGGTGGGATCACACCTGTGGTGTATATTGAAGGGTACACGTCAGATCTATTAAGTATAGAATATAAATGTCTTAACACAATAATTAAGTAAATGAAGTGAGAGATATATTAACCACTGTGATGTAAGTATTCCAAATCGTATATGAAATCAGCACATTGTACCCCATTAATGCATTAATGTATACATGATCTACCTCTTTATGATTTAATAAAAAAATAAAATTTGAGTTTCTATCAGATTCAAAATGAAATAAAAATGAAATCAATGTATAATCACCCACACATTCATATGAATGGCAAAACATAACTATAGTCCAGAAAGTAGAAGGGAAGGGAGGGAGACATGGGAGGAGGGAGGGTATTTGGAGGGACCTCACCTAATGTGCATGATGAAATGGTACATTTCAAAACTGTTAAGAAATGATTATAATTGTGATGGATGTGTTACTTACTTCAGTGTAAGCATTTCACATTGTATATCAAAGCAGTACACTGAACCCCATAAATGCATCAATGGGCGAAGTTATGATTTAATAAAAAAATAAACAAAAAAGAAATGAAAAGCATTATGGTAATGTCAATCATATTAAAATCCATTTAATGCAAAATATTAAGTGAAACATATTTAGAAAGGAGAAAAATCAGCCTGTTATAACATATTAATAAAATAACAGGTATCTTCATCAATTCTTAGTAAATAAAAAAGTTTGCATTCAGATGAAAGCTATTTTGAGATATGACATTTTACAATGACAAACATGTACACCTCTGAGTCTGCCAGACTTGAATTGATATCTGGCTTTTCTTTTTTCTGCCATGTGACTATGGGTGAGTCATTTAACTCTGTGGGTTTTTATTTCCTCCCTTATACAGGAGTAAGAAAGATACTGTTTATGTTACATGGTTGATTGTTGGAGTAGAGGTGATAATACTTCAGATAGTTATTACAATATCTAAGGCATGACAAGTGTTCACAAAATTATATATCAATGGATATCAGTGAGTTAATTTCTCAAAGTGTCTCGACATATGTATCAGCTCAATGATAGGAGCCAGTCTGGCCCTGGGTGGCACTACCTGGCCATTCTGGTTGGTGTCTTTGCTCCTGGTTTTGTGCCTCCACTCTATTAATGTCTGAATATTTTTTATATCACTCTTGGTCATGCAAGAAGAAGATGATATTGAGTATAAATATGTTAAGCTCTCAAAATTGTATTACAAAAAATGAAAATTAAGACATATTTTTGTGAAGTATGACTCTTTGTTCTTGTTTATACTTTGTATCTTTCCTGATGGACCGTGACAGACCCTGTATAGGTTGGCCACCCTAACTTTATTTTCTAATATTTTACCACATGACTGCTTAAGCCCCTGCTGAAGATTTATAAAATGATTTGCCTGTTCTGTTCTCAAAGTTTCAACATGCCTCTTCACATTGGCTTCAGATTCCTTTTGATGCAATGCTCGTGTTTAATAATTTCCTCTCTATGTGATCTGATGACATCTTTAAGGCTTATGTTGTACTTTCTCTCCCAGATACATCTAGATCTCTTTATCTACCACAAAAATTCTAGTTTTTAAGGACACAGAGGATAATAGAATTTCAGTTTGGCATAATTATGCACTGGTTTAATTAGATGTTTTACGTAAACTATTATATTCTCATTCAAAATACCAATACTACTAGCATCATTATGAAAAAAGATAAAGTATTTTTTAAAAACAGTTTCCATTTTATCCTGTATTAAATAGTGCTGTATCTACTTACTGCAGCATATACCTTTACATAATAGTTTTGCTCTCATATAACCCTCATTTAACATGGGATAAAGTACAAATTTAAATAGACCGCTCACAATGAGTCTTTTTGTCTGCATGTGCCTACATAATTTGTTTCTATGAAGTCTGACTGCTACCAGATTTCTTTCCCAAATGGTCTGCAGTTTAGATGCTTGAAAATCAGTTGGCCTAATAAAATTCTTGGTTCCTATTTTCACTTCCTTCCCTGGTGGTCTAGTGGTCAGGATTTGGCACTCTCATATTTTCTTTTTTTTTTTTTTTTT
>NW_003852480.1:6246343-6258183 GCF_000181295.1 Otolemur garnettii | reverse complement strand
AGTCTCCTGCCTCCGCCTCCCAAGTAGCCGAGACCACAGGCGCCCGCCACAACGCCTGGCTATTTTTTGGTTGCAGCCATCATTGTTGTTTGGTGGGCCTGGGCTGGATTTGAACCCGCCACCTTAGGTGTATGTGGCTGGTGCCTTAGCCACTTGAGCCATAGGCACCAAGCCATTCTCATATTTTCATTTTTTGAGACTCTAGATATATTTATCTCAGCATAATGCATTGCTATTGAAAATGCTGCTAACAATTTGAATCTTGTTATTTGTTGTTTTTTGTTTTGTTCTTAGCCTCATAAATGTGTAATTTGATCTTTTTATTTGGACATTTAAATAATCTCTTCTTTAAAAATCTAATAATTATAATTGACTTTATCTTGGTGTTAGGTTCTTTGGGTCAATGATGTCAGGTAGGAGAATTTCCAAAATGAATTTGTTGTGACCCATCAGGCTCCTATGGCCTTGGTCTTGGTTAGCACAGGAAGGAACCAGGTGAGAGGAGGATTAGAAGTACAAGCTTGTGGAAGGCGGGCTAGCTCTTACTTTCCAGGTAGCCCCGAGCAACCTCCGCACCAGCGTTTTATTGAAACGGAATGATACAGGTGAGGAGAGTAATTAACAATGACTACAAGCTGAGGGCATGAGCTCTTCTTCCACAAGGAACTCCTGTGGACGAATCGCCCGAGGTCCACACCTCAGCTGCACATCATCTTGCTTGGATGTCATCTGGCTCTTGGCGTCTCCTACATGAATTTCTAAATCTTTTTAGCATTTGTTTTTATTTGTTTCATTTTTTTCTTTAAGGGCTACTATTATAAATGTTTTATAATTTTTTATGAACTTACAAATGGTATATTTTATTGATATGGACTCTTACTTTCATTTCTTTTATCCTGTTTCAATCCTATTAATTTTAATTATATCAATATTAATGTCCTATAATTTATTTTATCCTAAGGATATTTATCCTCATTTCTTTTGGACTTCTTTTATTTAAACTTTTTTTAGACAGTATGCCTATTTATGCCTCTTTTAGTTTGTTCTTCATTTTTGAACTGATGTTTTGTTTTTATTTAAATTGCTATATTTCATAGTTTGCCAAGTTTTCCAAAACAAATTTTAAAAAAGTGTTCTGTCAAATCTTGTATTACTTAAAATATTTTATATATATAGCATCATATTGTAGCAATGCTTATCTGCTTTGTCATCTTCTCATTCTGGAATACTTTTCTTATCTATAGCAATGTTGTTCTGCACATCATTTTGTTAGAATTCCTAAATTATTTCTTTTCTCCAAAATTACAAATTCAGAGTTTGACCCCATTGATTCAAATGCTCTCTAGCTCATTGCAAGGGTGTTTCTTTAATATAATGTGTGACTAGGTTTGATAACTTCTAAGCTGTCCTCCATTTATGTCCACCCTCCAAGGACATAATGAACAAAATAAATAAGTAATTGATTCCACACAAACAGAATCGACTAAAGATTGTTTTTAAAAATTTAAATTTCAAAATATGATGGTACAAATATTTTTGGTTAGCTGTATTGATTTTGCTACTCTTGAGTCAGGGCCTTAGTGTGTCTATCACTCAGACAGTGTTCAATGTACCCCCTGAGGTAGGATGTTTGTTTTTCCATTCTTTAGATACTTCACTTAGGATAATGGTATGCAGTTCCAGCCCCAGGGTTGCAACGGTGTTTGCAGTGAAAATGCCTTAATTCATTCTTCTTCATGGCTGAGCACTATCGCATAGTGTCCATATACCACATTTTGTTAATTTACTCATGATTTGATGGGTGCTGGAGTCATTCATCATATTTGCAACTGTGAATTGTGCTGCAATTAGCATTCAAGTGTAGGTGTCTTTTTGATAAAATGACTCATTTTCCTTTGGGTAAATACTCAGGAGTGGGATTATTGGATCAAATGGTAGGTCTATGTTTAGTTCTTTGAAGAATCTCCATGTGGTTTTCTAGAGCTATTGTACTAATTTTCAGTCTCACTAAGAGTATATAAACATCCTTTTCTATCTGTCTCCTCACTAACGTCTATTTATTTATTTATGTTTTCAGAAAATCTATACTAACTGGGCTAACATGGTTTCTCATTGTGGATTTAATTTGCATTTTCCTGATAATTAGTGGGGTTGAGTATTTTTTCATATGTTTATTGGTCATCTGCCCATCTTCTTTTGAAAAGTTTCTGTTCATGACTTTTGCCTACTTTTTAATGGGGTTGTTTATTTTTTCCTTCCTGATTTGCTTGAGTCCTTTGTATGTTCTCATTTTTAGCCCTTGATTGAATGTATAGCTGATGAATATTTTCTACCACTCTGCAGGTTGTCTGTTTTCTCTGTTGATTGTTTCCTTAGCTGTGCATGAGATTTTCAATTTAATTGAATCCCATCTATTTGTGTTTGTTGTTGTTGTGATTGCCATTGGGGTCTCCTTCATAGATTCTTTGCCTACACTAATATCTAGAAGAGTGATTCCAATATTTTCTCATAAAATTGATATGATTTCATGCCACATCTTTAAGTCTGTTATCCATCTTGAATTGATCTTTGCAGATAGTGAGAGATAGTTTCATTCTGTTTCATTCTTCTGCTTGTGGCTATTCTATTTTCCTAGCACCACCTACTGAAAAGGGATTCTTTTCCTAAGTGTATATTGTCTGCTTTGTCAAAGAGCAGTTGGCTGTATGTGGGTTATTTTATATCTGGGTTCTCTGTTCTCTTCCATCAGAGCAACAAATCTCTGTTTTTATTCCAGTGCCGTGCTATGTTGGTTATCATAGCCATGGAGTACAGTTTGAAGTCTGATATTGTGATACGTCCAGATTTGTTCTTTTTGTTTTTGATTCCTTTGGATAGTGAGGCTCTTCTCTATTTTCAAACCAAGTATAGAATTATTTTTTTTTGAGATCTGTGAAGTATGACATTGGTATTTTCATAGGAACTGCATTCAATCTGTAATTAACCTTGGAACGCATTCCCACTAAGATTAGAAATGAGACAAGTGTCACCACTTCTATTCAGCCTAGTGGTGGAAGTCCTAGCTGGAGCAATCAGGCATGAGAAAGAGAAAAAGGGTATCCAAATCGGTAAAAAGAATGTCAAACTATAGGTTTCTGCTGATGATATGATCTTATAACTAGAAAACCCCAAAGACTCCACAAAGTGATTCCTTGAGTTGACAAACAAATTCAGTAAAGTCTCTGGTTACAAAATCAATGTACACCAATCAGTAGCAATCCTAAACATCAATAACAGTCAAAGACTCAATGCCATTTACTATAACTACAAAGGAAATAAAATACCCAAGAATGTACTTAACCAAAACAGTGAAAGATCTCTGTAAACAGAACTATGAAATAGCAAAGAAAGAAATTGCAGATAATATAAACAAATAGAAAAACATATGATCATGGATTGGTGGAATCAACATTGTTAAAATGTTAACCTTTCAGATTTTATAGAGTGGATGAAAAGACTATGTGCATCCTTTAGGAAATTGCTTTAAAATATTTACATGGTAGTATCTCTATATAACATCTCAGGTATTTTTAAGTAAAGTAACCATTGAAGGGGAAGAAAGAGTAATGAGTTTTTTCTTCATGGAGTTACTGATCTCTGCATATCTCTATCTAAAGAGGATGTTTGTTCATCATCCATGTGAAAAATGAGGAGAAAAAACTATTATGTTGCCTGGGTGTGGTGTTTCATGCTGTCATCCTGGCACTCTGGGGGCTGAGGCAAGAGAATCCCTTGATCTCAGGAGTTTTGAGACCAGACTGAGCAAGAGCAAGACCCAGTCTCTACTAAAAATAGAAAAATTAGCCAGAGGTTGTACAGGTGCCTGTAGTCCCAGCTCCTTGGGAAGCTGAGGCAGGAGGATTGCTTGAACCCAGGAGTTGGAGGTTGCTGTGAGCTATTCTAACACCATGGCACTCTAGCTTGGGGCAACAGAGTGACACTCTCAAAAAACAAAGAAACAAATAAACAAAAACTCCCGTGCTTTTCCTGAAGGCAATTCTGTCTAATATATTGCTCTCTTCATTGTTATTAGTTCTGATCTCATTACTACTATAAATTAAATTAAAAAGACAATTTCTTTCTGAATTCCATTGCTATGCTAATATTTTATACATGAAAGACAAAATGTAGACAACAGGAAATTTTTTAATTTAAGTAAACAGAGGAGACAATGATTATATACAAATTAGAGTTGTGGTCCCTACAATAATATTTTATATCTTTTTGTTACAAGCACATCACTGACTTGTAGGTTTAATTATAACATCAAAATAGATACACGTACATTTAGGTCAATATTCATTCATCAAAAATAATGTATCTGCTCCCTTTTTCATATTATATTATGAAAACATTTTACTGATATTTATGTATTGGTTGTAGTCACATATGCAAGCATGCACCTTTTTATACATATAGAACAGCATACACAGGTGTTGCTCTGAATATCGTACAAGGGAAGGAATGTTTATTTGTTTTCTTCATTAGTTATTTCAAGTTTTCAAGTAAAGTGTCTATAAAGTATTTGGCACTTCATACATAGTCATCAAATGGTTTTGATATATCATCTCCTCTCCAGTAAACTCTTTTTTTTTGAAAAAAATTAAATATACTATTTGCTGTAGCAATAGTATTGTGATTAATTTGTGATTTGGGGGTTTGGAAAAATATCTTTATAGAGAAGAACATAGCCTAATACATACTGGAAAATAATTAATGTACATAAGATTTTCACTAAAAATTTATATTACATTTAACATTTTTGCAAACTAAAACGCTTATTTCCTTACGGATTTATAGTAAGTACTAAATGGGGGATTATGATTCTTTTTCATACCATTAAAGACCTTTGTAACTAATTACCTTGTCTCTGATGATGTCCAGAACTTTGAACATATATTTCCTCTTAGAGGAAAACCTAGGTCTTTCAAAAAAAATGTATATATGATTAAGGGGAAAAAACTTAAAAAATTGTACTTTGATTTATTTTCATAAATTACTAATTAAATTGTCCATTGACTCTCTTTTCAGTTCAGAACTGAAAATTTATGAAGTTGCCTGTAGGGGTAATTTGCTTATAAATTCCCATTTTCATTATTTTTTTCTTATTTATCTTTAATAATAGCTTATATCATCAGGTATGTTATCTAATATGCTTTTTTTTTTTTGCATTTACTTTCCCTGTCCTTCCCTGTGGCTATGGAAACATGCATTCTTTTATCTGAAGTTATACATGAAAAATAACAACATGGTTTATGATGTGACACATTCAAGGGACCACTGTTGCTTCCTCTGTGGCTAATTTTAGGAGAAATACTCATTGAAATCCACAAGGTTTATCCATTTCTTTCAGGAAGCAATAAATCCTCAGTTCCAGGAGAAAGGCTCAATACTATTCATTTACTCATGTCTGCATCTTCCTACCTTTGACATGCAAGAAAGATACTCCTAAAACTGTGCTTTGACCCACTAGTATTTACAGTAACTGGGCAGGAACTGACATACCTCTGCCTCTATTCATTTATTCATGTCTGCATCTTCCTACCTTTGACATGCAAGAAATATACTCCTAAAACTATGCTTTGACCCACTAGTATTTACAGTAACTGGGCAGGAACTGACACATCCCCACTCAGGGCCCAGTGGCAGGAAGGAAATACGTTCTAATGTCCACTGTGGTAGTTTATATTGCTATTTATCAATACTCATTTTTCTACTCTAGGAAAGGCTTTTATTTCCCTTCCCCTACTGGAGTCAGGCTTGATCACATCCCTACCTTTGGGCAATGAAGTATGACTACCAGTTCCTAGGAGAGGTGGTAAGAGCAGCCTGCACTTTCCAGACGCATTTTCTCTTTCTGCCTTACTGACCCCAGTGCTCTAGCTAGAGAAATGTCATAGATCGAGATAATGCTCCAGATAGAATCAGTGTGGATCAGAACGAGGGTAACTGCAAGGATCCACTTCCTTGTAGGCTCCGAGGCCCTGATAACTGACAGTGGGCATGTAGTTTGAGTGAGAAATGAGTCTTTCCTATTACAGGACCCTAAGATGTCTGTCTGTGTGTTTTCTGTAGACATGGTTTATAGTGAACTCCTATCAGATGAAATATCTTTTGCTTCCTGGTGCACAATTTACCAACCAAAGTATTTCTATATTCTCTAGAACCCTGCCATCATTTCAGCTGTATCTTAGTATGTGTAAAATTCTGATTTTCTACTGGACTAAAGCCTTTTGTTTGCTTGTTTTTGTTTTCTCCATTTACTCCCAATGTAATAGCATATATTGTAGAATTCCTTCTGTTGTGACATTGGTGGCCGCAGGTGAGGCTCCTTGCTTTTCATTGCTCTCAGCCCCAATTAAGTAATGAGTGGATTAACCTGTGAATCACACAGCTCTCTGGCATTAAGAACCATTGGCACTATGGTCAGTTTTCCAAAGTATGTGTGGTGCAATTGAAAACAGCATCTGAATCCCTTCATTACGCAGGGAGACTACTCAGGGATCTTCCCCCGTTTTGCAGTACATCTTCAGCCTGTCTTGGAGATATTATTTCAGTTCCATAATGGAATAATTTCGTATGTGCCCCACAGATGTCATAGAGATCATGAAATGCTCAATTCCAAAAGTAACCAAATTAAACCTGATGTTTAATTTCTGGACTCACTAAAATCCAGTAGAAATTGCAGTCATTATTTAAAATGTAAAAATGTTAAGGACATTTTAAAATATTTTCGTGGCTATTCCATTTTCAAGCCACATAATGAGAAATTTTAGAAAATTTTAAAGTCATATTCCTTTCAGCCTGTACTTTGACTCAATTTTCCTGAGAAATTCTAGTTGAGGACCACTTCTACACTGAAAACTGTGGCCATGGAGCACCTGGTTATCCAATGCATGAAACCCCCTTCAGGCAGTATAGAGTGATTGGCTATGAAGAGCGTAAAGAAGTTTGTCCGGGTGGGGGATGTGCCATGGCCAGATGACAAATCACCATATTGGCCACCTGACTTCATCCTAAAATTTGTATGTGTGGAGAAAAGTGTCAAGAAAAGTAGTTGTCATGTGAAAATGGTTCTGTTTGATGATTCTCTGTCTACCTTTCAGGCCTTCATGCAGCTGTCCTCTTAGGCCAGGCTTGATGGCCTGTAGTAGCCTTGGAGAGGTTGCCATTCTGAAAGATCAGAAAGCAGATAATGGCATTCCCCCAGAAACAGAATGGGCTTACTTACCTGTAAGGATCTGAAGAGATGAGTAACAGACTAACGTATTCCTAGGACAGTAGCAGGAACCATAGCAGGCAGCCAGCGAAAATATTAGTTGATGTATAAAACCAAAAAATTAAGAGTTAGTGAGCAAAATATGGATGTCTTCCGCTGTGATGGAAACTCACACTCACTGAGACAGTTTCCAGATTTGACTCTCAACACTAGAGCTCATTGGCCCTGGAAGAGGAGCCCAGGTACTTTCAGTGCTACAAGCAGCCAGTGTAAATTTTAACAATTTTTTCCATGAAAAAACAAAATTGTACTCAAAGTTACCACAGAAGAGGAAAGAGGAAGCCTAGAACTTTTGAAAGCTTCGGGGTTCAGTTGACATAAAACATCTTCATCACCACTGCCCACTTAGTGGGGAGCCCTAACTGGTCCAGATGACCAATGGCACCTCCACACAAGTTCTTTGTGTGTCTTATGGTTCTGAAGATCAAATATGTGATTATATTTTGGGGCCATAAATGAAATTAGTGCCTGGAGGAACCTCAAAATGATTTCCTGGCCCATGGAATAGGAGCATTATGCTGCAAAAGGCCAGAAAGAAGTCACTGAGACTTCTGCTCTTACCTCGAGGACATATGACGTTGGAAGCAGTGTCATGCCCCATATGGAGTGGCAAAACTTATTTTTTTTAAAGGATATAGATTATTGGTCTCCATCACATTTGTTTAATTTGCCAGTACGACCACTGCACACACCCCCCCCCCGAGGGATAATGCCAGAAGACAGTGGATGGGCTGAACATAATGAGGGGTAGTCCCAAAGTAAAGTTTTATAAAATATGTTTTAAATATTGTTCATAGAATGCTATTTAAACATCACTTGAACTGTGTACTGGATCAAAACTCATACAAATTCACTGCATTGCTACAGAGCTATGATAACTTATACATTTAAAAGTAGATCTAGAGGAAATATGGTCACTCACTATTTAGGTCAGATCAGTCAGTTGCACAGGTATTGATGAACCAGCCACTTGATGAATAGGAAAAATGAAGTATTTTCACTTCCCTGGTAAAATCCATGTGCAACAGTCAGTAGAAAACAAACTCCGAAATGAATCAGGAGGGACATGTCCCAGCAATGAAATTTTAAGGGCTCCAGTGGTCTAGAGATGCCAGGCCAACAGAAGGACTAATTATTCCATTTTACATCTCCTACCACTAACAAAATGAACAGCCCTTTGTAGGCCTTTTGGAAGTTTGAAGCAGGGTATAGCTCTTTTTGGAATATAGCTTTAACCCATTTAGTAAATCATTCAAAAGCTGCCAATTTTCAGTGGGCCCAGAGTAAGACGGCTTTGCAGCGAGTCCAGGCTCTGGTACAAGCTGTGCTTCAGCTCAGGTCATTTGATCAGGAGGGGACCCAAAAATGCTGGAGATAAATGAGGGTGCTGTGTAGTTTCTGGAAACAGCAATAGGAAAATCCCTATCGAAGATTCCTACATTTCTGGAGGAAGGTTGCAATGTGTGTGGCAGAAAATCATTGTTTTTAAAACAGCCACCTGTACACTCTTGGGGACCAGTAGAGACTGAGCACTGATCATGGGACACTGGGTGACTATGGGATCAGAGCTGACCCTTACGAAGGTGGTGTGAACACACGCCAAATCAGCAGCAATCTGTTATTGTGGAAATGGTTTATTTGCAATTCAATCCAATCAAATGTAGAATATAGAAATGATGCAAATAATCACGTGTGTCTATGTCATCTCTGTGTGTTGCAGTGACCCCTCTCCTGAAGCTCCTATCTTTTGTATCATGGGTGTTTGGGAGCTGATTCTTTATGTTCTTTATATTCTTATGATTAGTTGGTGTAGAGGAAGAACCTTAGAACTAAATAAAAAACAGCTGGGTGGTTGGTTAACAGCTGATGGTTGGTTTGAACAAAAGTAATGAACTTTTGTTGCATTACAACCCAAATTAGGGGTGGCTCTGAAAGTCAGTAGTGAGTGGAAACCTTTTCATTGATCGGTTTTAATGGACACTGACTCTGGACATAAATCGGTCAGTGGACACTGGCTCTGAGTGGAGAAAAAGTAGTTAATACTAGGGTAGATAAGGACTTTGGGGCAGTGAAACGTGCCTGGGAAGAATAAAGATGGTTGAGAGGGTGAGATAGTATAAGGTAAGATTCAAGAAATTGGGTGGGGGGCAGATAGATTTGTAGAAGAATCTCTGGTAATGAGAACAAAAGAAACATATCTTGTATATCGTATTAACTAAGCAACTGACTGGTCACCTGCAGAGACCAATACCAAGTCCGTGATCCAGATCTGTTTTTCCTGTTCTGTGCCATACTCCTCAGATGTTAAAGTCCTCAGAGAACTTTGAAGTAGCCTCTTAAACATGTGCGTAGGGTTCCAAAGCTGGGACGAGGGCCGTAGAGGGCTGGCGAGTACTTCCTGATGTGGTATATACATCGAACTAACAGCTGTTGTATTATGATGTTATGTCTCAGAAGTTTAAAATATAAGTTTGAAAACCAAAAAGAGAAAGTCAAATTAGTTTCTCTCACCATTATTCCCAAAGACATTTCAGAGAAATTTGTGTTTTTAGCCTCCTACACTGTTTTGGTTCAATTGGATTAGATCTCCTAGTCCTAAGAGTGGAAAGATTCTATAAGTGAACAGTACAATTTCCACAGCTTCTGAATTGATCATGACAGCTGTTCATTTTGAGTTCTTCAAGAAAGGAGTACTGGGATTGATGTGGGACAGGAGTGGATCTGGGTTGGGCAGGGCACAGACTGTGCCTTTGCTGCCCAGCCTATATCCGCTAAGTCTATTTTGGATTCAACAGAAGCTACCGTGGATTTCTGAACCTGCCTGCATTTCTGTGTCTTCCTGCTTCAGGACCTAAGAGGATGCTTAGAAGCCTAACAATCATAGGCAGAAGTGTGAAATTCTTGAAATAAAATAAAAAATAACATTGTGAATTGCAACATAAAGTTGTAATTTTGTTTTAAAAGCTTGACAAATTTTCTCTTAGATTAAAATTAAAACACTGACATGAACGGTGAATTCCAAAATAAATGTATTAGACTATAAGATTTCCTGAAATGTTATATTTTGAAAGCATTACACACATTGTAATGTGTACAGATTATTTTTAAATTTATTAAGTACTTCTTTGGTTCACTTCTTCACTTCTATATTTAACATTCCCCAGGATAATTAAATGCATTTTCTAAACTAAAATAGCAGCAAAGTATCTCAGGCCAATTGAGGTTCCTGTTTTGACACTTCAGAAGAAACGGAGAGTTGAGTAACTCTCAAAGCTTGTCCACCAGGGAAGAGAATCTGAGTGCTAAGTTCCTCCAGGTTAATTACGTATGAATCACGGTTTGGGACACCAGGCACCCTTGACAGTGGACTAGTTTAACAGTCTTTTCTACATTCTTGACCTCACCTTGCCCTGTGGTATAGAGATTTCTTGATGTCCCAGCTGTGTCCTTTCATTGCCTGAGACTTCAGCTGTGTGTTCTGTACCCTGTGTTTTGTGACTAATTGGCTGGCACCCTGGTTCTCACTTTCAGAAAATGTCTCCTTTAATCTTGGGCAAATGGTGTCATGTTGATACAGTCCCTGTCACATGTAAGTCATAGGCAATTCTGGAAGGCTCTTTCTGCTCTCCCCCACATATTCGTATGTCAATGTTCCTATGCAATTGTCAAAGCCTGTTACAGAGGTTTTAAATCTCATACAGATTTTATACATCTTTCCTTCTCCTTACTTGTATTTGATCCACTATAAGACTGCATAATAAATCTCTTAAAACCTCCAGGATTCACCCACCTCTGTCTCTCACCTTGTCATAGCATCTTGTCCAAGCTACCATGATCTCTCACAAAAGTCTCCTAAATAACCTGCCTTCCATGCCCTTTCTTTTCTCTAACCACTCACTCATGGCCAGATGCCATGTTTGAAATAAAAACACAGTTGTGTCCGTTCTCCTTCCTCCCACCACATCCCTACACTCTCGGGCCATTGTATGGGCTTCGCAGAGTGCGTAGTCCTGGTGCTCCCAGGGCCTGGTGCTGTCCACAGAGCTTCGCTTCTGACTTCTGCTTATAATGCCTCTCCCCACACTCCACCTGCAAATAACTGCCAGTTGTCCAACAGTTCTCTGCTGCTTGTCACACACACAAGCAAGCCTTGTCTGTCCCGCCTATATATCCCACCATAGAACCTTGGCTTTTTAATTTTATGTTATTTCCTTATGATTGTTTGCCTCTTTCAGTTCCACATGGTCAGGGGCTGGGTTCACCTTTGAAGCCCAGTACTTCTGATGAATAAATCAATGGCTTACTAAGGTCCGTGTTAGAATGGTGGTTACTCACACTCTCATTGCCACACTTCATGCTAGCATTGAAAGCAAGCCCAAGGAATTTTCTTTCATCCTTTTTTTACCCCCCACTTACCAGGGAGTAATAAGGTAGGTTTGCAGAGTACAGGACAGAGCACAGGTCTTTGGAACCTGAAACAGGGCTCACTTACCAGGGAGTAATAAGGTAGCAAGGTAGGTTT
>NW_003852480.1:6213870-6245559 GCF_000181295.1 Otolemur garnettii | reverse complement strand
ACCTGAAACAGGGCTCACTTACCAGGGAGTAATAAGGTAGCAAGGTAGGTTTGCAGAGTACAGGACAGAGCACAGGTCTTTGGAACCTGAAACAGTGCTCAAGTGCATCTGGGTTTGGGAGGGTACAAAGGGCTGGAATAAGGACATAAAATTTAGTGAATAAAGGAAAATGATGGAATAAGTCTGAGACCTCAGGATGGCAGCTATGCCGTGAAGGAAGGAAGGCAATTTGATGAAACTCAGTCTCATTTTTTCCTCTCCTTCATCTTAACACTGTTTTATTCTCAACAATGAGTTGTTAACTCCTCTAAGGGATCATGAAAACTGGGCAGAGGAGCTGGTCTGCACTGAGGACATGAATCCTGTTTATGACATCGATTCTACGGGAACATGCATTTCAGAGCTCAAATTGGATAAATTGAATAAACAAGAACTCCTGGGCCACAACTCATCGGCAACCTGAAGACTGCACATATATATCAAAGCCAGGTAACTTGACAATGGTTTTCAGCATTATATCTCAAAAACATCTGTCTTTCATGAATGAGCAGAGAAAATATATTCTTTTTAAAGGAGAGGCATTCTCAAATAGTGCTTTATATACATTACAGAAAGTGGCTGGATTTACTCCAGATAAATTATTCATCACTTTTCCTGGGCAAAGTTAAGATTTTAAAGTAATGGCTAAGTTTTGGCTTCATCTCCATAATGTAACTTTTAAAATATTTCCAGGTATACTTTTTAAAACATTTATTTTAGTATTTATGAGTCAGCAATAACAGCTACGCAGATAATCGTTGAACTACTAAAGTACATTTTTGTTTCACAAGCCATCCCATTCTTTTGCAATTTCAAGTCTATTGTCACAAGTGTCCTCAAACTATGGGCTGCGGGCCACATGCGGCCAGCTTAGAACATTTGTCCAGCCCGCCTGGTGTTTTTGCTGCCACTGCCTGTCCTGCTTAGCCGCTGACTCATGCTGGGGCCCACAGTCCGGCCCTCCAACGGTCTGAGGGACAGTGAACTGGCCTCCTGTTTAAAAAGTTTGAGGACCCTTCGTCTAGGAGCAAATATATAATTTAAAATATGTTACCTACATGGAACTTGAATTTTCTCAGCTCTCAGTCGTCTGTGGTTTAACATTTCAAATTTAACATGAAACCTGTGGGCATTTACTTGCACCTTATTGTGGAGGCCTTTAGACTCTTGTATATTTCCTCTCAATATTTCTTTATTCTTCTTACTCAAGGATTTCTTTGGAGGCCTCAGGAGCTGTTCCCCTTTACTTTTATAAAGATGCTTATTCTGCCTTACTGGGAGGTGGCATTCTCCCAGTGCCCTGTTAGTTCTTTGTTTTTAGCAGGCACTGCTGTGATCTGCTGGGCAAAGCCAGGGCCCTCCGAGTGTTTTCATCTCTCTCAGCATTTCTGATGATCCATCAGGCACTGTTGACGCTACTGCAGAAGTGTGGATGTTGACAGGGGAGGCCCCGTTCTCTTGAGGACTGTGATCTCTGTCCCAGCTGCTACTGCAGCTGTTGGTCCTCCTTAGATTCCCAGAAATGCCTGAGGTAGTGGTGCTTCCCACACTGCTTCATAAACTGCTGGTCAAATGTAGGACCACACGTCTCTCTTTGCAGTGATACATTCTCTTGGGCAGAGAGATTCACCTGACATGTTTATTGGACTTTGTCTTGCAGAGTTTTTAGATGACCTTGTTTCTCCTGTATTTATTTTATTTTGCAATCAGCCCTCATTATCCCTGGGGGATTTGTTTCAGGATGTCTAGAAAATACCAAAATGCATGCATGTTTTTATATAAATTGGAGGAGGCTCTTACATAAGATAATGTAATATTTGCATATAACCTAAGAGATCTTCCCATATACTTTAAATCATCTCTCGACTACTAATAATGCCTTATATAATGTAAATGCTATATGAACGGCTGTTGTATTGTTTAGGAAGTAATGACAAGAAAAAACCATCTGCACGTGTTCAGTACAAAGGCAAACATTCTTCTTTTTTCTTTTTCTCAAATATTTTGATCTGCAGTTAGTTGAATTCGCGGATGCATAACTCATGAATACAGAAAGCTGGCTCCACTTTATTTATCATCTACTTATTTTCTGTAGTTCTCAAACATGAATCCATTAGAAATTATGCTATGATGTAAATTTTGTCTTTTCGTTGCAATTTTTTTTTTCTTCTTGTCTGGGGCCAGGTTTGAACCCACCACCTCCGGTATATGGGGCTGGCACCCTACTCTTTGAGCCACAGGTACCACCTAAATTTTGTCTTTTCTGAAAAGCAATGTTTGCTCTGATTATGCTCTTAAAGCAAAAACAAACAAAAAAAAACCCTTTACTCTTAGCAGATTATAACATATGTTAGAATTTTACTTTGAATCAATCAATGTATTCCTTTAAGTACAATTCTCATCAATTTGCAAGAAGACTAAATTTTATAAAGTTCTCTCACTTCCAAATTCTGGTGACAAGAGTATTGAACTAAGATGTCCTCTTCAAAAAAGATCATATTGATGTTGCTTAAAAACAAAGGCATGAAGTAATATAACATGGAACACACCACACAAACAGTTGAATAGATAGCTAAATCAAAAGCTTCTTCTTCGTGAAGTATCCCAAGAATAGGAAAGCAAGTATCCAAGGTCCTCAATACCAATATGAAACCAACAGAGAAACAACTACAGGTGCACAAGAAAGAAAAACACAAATATATTCAAGAGCGGGGAGGATGTGGAGGGGAAGAGGGAGGGGAGGGAGGAGGGGGAATGATAAGGGAAGCTCTCAGCTAGTATGCACAATGTAAGGGTAGACAGCACACCTGGATGAAGGGCTCAACCACAACTTGAAGTTTACCTTAGAAACGCAAACAATGTAACCTAATCACTTGTATCCCATATTAATCAGAAATGTTAATGCAATATATTTTCTATAGATATTCCCGAAAAGAAATGAAGACCACATTGTCTACTATACAATGTGCCACCATTGATGGCCCTGACTCACTTGAAATTACTAGACAAATAACATGTTATATAAATTATGAAATATAATAAATGCAACAAATGCAATGTATCCATTGATGGCTATATTCATAATCGGCATTTTATGGCATAAAAATTTCCAAAAAATAAAAAATAAAATTGCCATAGTTAATGAAAAATAGATTAAAAGGTCCTTTATAAACTACAGATAAAAATATGGAAAAATTAACCTGAGATCCATTCTGATAGCACTGGCAAAAATCTCATCAACCAAAACTCTGTTAGCAATGCAATGACTTAGGGTGCTAAGTACTTGGATTTAGATCAAATTTCATAGCAAAACGGCATATTGCTCTGCAAAACTGCTCTCATCTCACAACATGCTCAGGTATCCTGGGTACCCACACTTCTGGCCAGTTGCTTACACATTTGTGAGTTCCCAGTGCCCTCTGAAGTTCCGTAATTTCCTAGTGTGAATCCCTGAACTCACTAAGAACATTGTACTTATGAAGTTTTACTACAGAAAAAAAGTACGGATACATATATAATAATGACTTTGTTTTATATTAAGACCCTTTTGAAGAGCAATCTCTACAAAGCAGTAATAACATAAATAGGAGTGTGGGGACAGTCAAGAGCAGAGTGCTCTCTGTTTGATATTCCACATTCCATCCACCTAAGTGAAATGTCGAAAGCAAGCTATTAACAGAAAAAGCATCAATGCCCATAAAATTCTGGGTTTTTTAAATCCACATAAAATCTATCACTTCTCCCTGACAGGGATCCAAATATTGTGAAAATGCGAAGATCCCATCTCAGTAAAATCAAGTAGTGCTTGATAAATGATGACTGGTTAATGAGAATTTTACTGAGAATTGTATATATCAAACTTTAAATCTAAGAAGTGAATTAAAACATCACTCAAGTAGATAGGTAATGAGGCCTAGGAAAATCCACATTCCCTTTCAGCTGAAACACTGATTCTGGGCAGATTGCGTCCAAGTATGTGGTTTATGGAAAAACTGTTGCAGAAATAGGACTAGCATGTCATCCTGAAGACAGAATGTATTCTGTGGAAAAACTTAAGTCTGGAAAAGATCTATATAGGAACAAAAAGAAAATGATTTTAATAAAAATAACCTAAACTTAAAAGTATAATGAAAGCTCAAGATTACATGTGAAGATAAAATAATAATAGGGTTACAAAAGGAAAAATTGAATAAACAATACAATTGTCAAAAGAAAATGTATTTTGATATTGCCAAAAAGAAACCTAAGAAAATAGAAGGAAATCACCACATTACAGCAAAAATAAATGTAAAGTTGAATGCACAAAGAATTGTCTTATAAATATTCAAAATTATAATAATAAAGGAAAAAATCTACAATATCTAAGCTCTCAAACAAAACATTCAATGAATGCATTAAAATAAAATTAGAGAAGTCTATTCAGATGTTATGAAATAATCATTGCAGGCATGTAGGGAAGGAAATTTTAGTCAGAGAATTTTATATTAAAATACTTTTTATATTCTGTAAATAATGTATTCAGATACTTAATAACACAAAGTTTTATCGTAAATGCCTTAATTAAAAAAAAATCAGGTATACATAAGCATACACCCCCACCCACACACACCAGTTGGCTGAGAATTGGACTGAAATTTACACTGTAAGATTGGTGGGATCATTGCAATTAAAAAAACAAACTAAACTAAATAAAAAGTGATTAATGGTGAGTTGAATAGCCATAGTAATACCAAATATATTTTTACAACTAAATGTGAATATCAAAATAATCTTTGATACAAAAATCTGAAATATAACTTGTGAGAGTGTGATAACCATCTGTGCTCTAAATTTTAGTTTTTATTAACACAGTGGTAGTTTTGGTATAGCAATTAATAATAACAGATCTCTAATGAGATAAAGATATTTAAATTCTAACTCCCATTTACAAGATTTGTATTATGATATGTCAGGTAAGCTCTGTCACTTAATTTTAAAAGGCAGTAAATTATCACACATACCAAAATTGTTACTACCAATATCAAGATTAAATATGTGAATTTTTGTCGAGGATGCATCTTTTACCTATTTAATCCTATTTGTGTTACTTGGTCTCATAAAATTTGCTTCTTTCCAACATACTCGATGACATTCTTATATAGTTGCCTCCATTTAAAAATGGTATGCTGCAGTGTATGCCCAAGTTTATGGTAGAGGGTCAGAAACCATTCAATTAATGATGGGCAAGTTCCAGTTGTTTCGTGGTTTTTTGTCCCCTGTCATGTATTTAGTCTCTGAAAGACCAAGTACTGAGTTTTCTCAAAATAAGAGGAGTTAATTGCGGAGGATGGAATAGCTTTATTCCAAAACTTTAAGAATATGTGCTGTGCTATGACTCCCTTGCTGTGTGTTTTCAGGGCTTCATGACATTCCTATCTGTCATATAAATTGTAGGTGATATTGAATCTGTTGGGTCATGTGGCCCAAGTGGCCAAGTAGGCTTCTTGGCAGTCTAAAACTGAAGTTAGTGCTCTCTCAGTGTGGGGCCACTCAAAACTAGATGCTTCTCGGGGTTCCTTGACAAAGGGTGATGGGAGTAGACCCAAATAAGTAAGTATAGTGTCCCTCAAAATTTGCCAAGAGGCCATGAGTGATTTTTATCATACATTTAATAAAGACAAGATTTAGCAACTATTTTTTTTTTTTACTTTTGAAAGGATATGACAACTTACTGTATAGCACATGTCCTACACTATAGCCTAAGGGCCAAATCCAGTCCATTGCTTATTTTATAAATAAAGTTTTATTTAAAATCAGTGGCAAGGATTTGTTTACATATTGATATTGCTATCTCATGGCCCAATGGCAGAGTTGAGTAGCTGTGATAGAGATGGATGACATAACCTAAGATATTTACTATCTGCCTTTTCAAAAAATAGTTCTCTAAACCCTGCCCTAGACTATTAGACACATAGAAATTTGACCTAGTGACATTGTTGTTTGTGAGATCAATTTCACACCTTTTGGTTCTTACCAATGTATCTGTCTAAGTAATTGCTACTTCCTTCCACCACATGAATAAGCATGATACCATTAATTTAATGAACCAACTTTGTGTGTCCTTAGCGTGGAGCTGTGACTGGATCATGTCAGTGGCCTGAATTGTTGGTGTACCACTGAGGCACAATAGTGAAGGTATATTGCTGTTCAAACAAGCTGAAAGCAAATTTATGACATTTATTCACAGAGATAGATAAAAATATTTTTCTATTTAGTCATCAAATATATATGCCAGAGAACATATTGATTTGTTCCAGAAATGAAACTGTATTTGAAACAGTAACTTCAATTGAAGTCATAACTTATTTACATTGGTGATAATTCACCACCTTGATCTAAGGTCCCTATCTCTCTTCTGCAGAGTTCGGAATCCCTGTCTCTGCTTCTTTCAGGTTTTTAGTGTTGGCACTAGTATCTGTAAATTTTTTTCCTGGAGTGTAAGTGCTCAGATTTACCGAGCACTTTTTGGTAAATTGAGGTAGACATTATAGCTTCCTTTGAGTTTTTGCTACAAGATCAGCCCTCATGCCATGTATCAAGGAACCAACATGAAGATTCTGATATGTAATGTGTATCTATTTCTATTAAGCATTTCATAACTGGCATACTCAGAGGAAAGAATAAAGGAGGCATTTGGCCCACTGAGAGATAAACCTCAGCCGAAACTCACCTCATCTCCTGCATGTCACCTGCCTCTTCTCTCACAAATGGGCCACAGTGGTGTTTTGGTCTCCTCAAAGTCGCCAATCCTTTCAAAGTTTAATTATTTCTAATTACCCAATGCACAGAGCTATGGAGTGAACTGTGTCCGTCAAAATTCATATGCTAAATCCTGAAACCTAAGGTGATAGACTTTGGATATGTATCCCATGAGAAATGAGATTACTATACTTAAAAGAAGAAACGCCTTTCTCTCTCTCTCTCTCTCTCTCTCTCTCTCTCTCTCTCTGTGTGTTATCTGAGGATACAGTGAAAAAGTCATTGTCTGCAAGGCAGGAATCAAGTTCTTGTCAGAGCCTTCCTGTGAAAAAATAAATTTATTTTAAGTCATCTAGTCTATGGTACTTTGTTATGATACTCAAACCGATTAAGACAAATTCTGGTGCTGATGAGGACTGCTGTGACAAATATCTAAAAATGTGGAAGTAGTTTTGGAAATTTTCTGAAAGGTACAACTTGTGAACAGTGAAGTTGGGTATTCAGCTGAGGAGATGTCTCAGCAAAGTGTTAAAAGGGGTCGCATGATTTCTCCTGATTACTGATAGTAAAATGGTAATGAGAAGAGTGGGATGAAAGAAGGAACTGTTAAGCAGAAAGGAATCGTATCTTTAAAGTTTAGAAAACTCTCGGCCTGTCCATATTGCAAAAAATTAGAAAGTATATTCTGAAGAGACTGCCGAGGGTAGGAGTAAACTATACTTTGGTACAGAGTTGTGGGTTTCTGTGAGCGTCAACACTGCTACTTTGAATGACAGGACAAAATCATGGAAAGTTGTTAGATGCTTTGGATTTGACAAGACTGGACAGTAGATAGAGTGATTCAGCTGCAAATATGTGCTGTTCTTTAAAAAGAGGGAAAAATGGCCCCCAAAGGAAATTTAGAGATCACTAAGGCCACTGTCTCAGTTCTACTAGAGATGGAATGTATGAAATTGGCATAACAAATGTCATAAAAAAAGCAAGTCAGTTGTAAAACCTAGCAAAAGAAAATGTGATTCAGCAAGTCAGCAATGCATCACAGTCAATTAATGTTGTTTACTAATGCACTTGACCAGGTGATTTTCTCTCCAAATGTTATATCTACAGTGTATAATTTATATGATTTTTAAGAATAAACAAATCTAACCATGGCAATAGAAATAAAAAGAGAGGTTGTTCTCGGGGGATGACTGGAAAAAGCAGCTTGAAATTCCTCACAAATTTGTGGCTCAGGGAGACAGAATTGGATCAATCAAATTTCCCCACATGAGAAAGATGAGAAAGTGCTGGGGAAATTGCTTATTTCTTGTGTGAAAAGTATGTAGAATTGGATTATTACTCCATCTTCTAAAATAAAATCCATTGCAGGTGTATTTAAGGCTGATATGAATCACATAACAAGGCAAAATTTTGCCCCTTAGTTTAGAGGAAGGAGTTGCTTCTTAAAAAAATTCTTATGGTATGTAATAGTTTTAAATCTTTATAAGGTACACGAGTTGGTCAGCTGATGAGCCATTAAGAAACAACTTAATGAATTTGACTAGATTAAAAATAAAAATGTCTGCCTTAAGTAACACATCATCCCCAAGGAAAAAGTAATAATTTATAGCACAGAAATATACTTGTGGCATACTCAACTAAAACTCAACTAAATATGTGGGATGTGTTTTTTAAAATTCCCAACAAATTAATAAGAACAATTAAATAGAAAAGAGTAAAAGTATTTAGCAATCAATTCACTTAATGATCAATTCATAAAAGCCACTAAATAAAGAGGTTCAGCCTTTGAATAGTCACTGAAGTAAACTTTAGACAATAATAACCCGTAATTTAACATACAAAAAGCTGGGCAATACGTAAAATCTGCCAACGTCCGGTGTGAATGGGGGTGAGAGAGCAGATAAGGACCTATGTGCGTGGCTGGGGGCCTAAAGTGGTCCAACTGCCTGTGAGAACATTCAAAATATCTAAAATAAAGATAAGCATATTTCTACCCTTGTAACTATACTAGTAAAACCCTTCCAAATATTCACTTGTAAGATTATTTTGATATTTGTTAGAGAATTGTTTGTAACTGTGAACACTTTGAAAATACGAAGTGGAAATGAGTATGTCTGAGCATATATATTTTGATTATATGTATAGAAAAGTGGCAAAGAAGGAAATAATGCTACATACACCAAAGGGCTAAATCTGAAACGATTTTATTTTAAAAGAGCAAATTGTGACATTATATCAAAGATACAATATAGGTAAACTGATGAACTTGACTCTCAGACGTAAAGGAGGAAGACAGTGACACTGATGAACTTGACTCTCTGTAAGCCTAGACCAATGTGTGTGCTTGTGCCTTAATTTTTAACGAAAAGTTTAAAAAGTAAAAAAAAAAAGTATGTAAAAGATTATAGAATAAGAATATAAGTTAAAAAAAGTTTAAGTGTAGCCTAAATATCTATATCACCTACAGTGGTGCATAGCAATGCCCTCAGCCTTCACATTCACTCACCACTCACTCAATGACCCACCCAGAGCAACTTCCAATCTTGTAAGCTCCATTCATGATAAGCACCCCATACAGGTGTACCTTTTTTTTTTATCTTTTCTACCAAATTTTGACTGTACCTTTTCTATCTTTAGATAGGTTTAGATAAAGAAATGCTTACCATTGGGTAACATGCCGTATAGATTTATACCATAGAAACAGTCGTCTATATCATATAGTCTAGGTGTGTAGTAAGCTGACCTTACTAGTTAGGTAAGTAGCTTCCCTACTTAGTCTGTTTAAGTGTCCTGTGTGGTTTTCACACAATGATGAAATCACCTAAGGTTGTATTTCACAGAAAATATCTGCATTGTTAAATAACCCATGACTATATTTTACCAAAATGGTTAAGAATATATAGTCCATCTACACAGGCTTACCTATATTCTTGTATAGTTAATTATAAAGGGTGGGTAAAAGAATAGTTTAAAGTTAAACGAATATGCTTTTTATTATCAGAAAAAGATTTTGGGTCTTCTCAAATTTATCACCGAAACATTAAGAAAATTAAAGCATTCTGAATTTTAGAATAAAGGTTCTAAAATCAGGGCAGACAGTTTTATAGATTTAGATAATGAAACATTTTTTCTAAATAATCCCACATCAAATCTCATTAGGTTCTTGAATTTAACTTGTGCTCTAGATTAACTGCCTCCTTTGCTTTTGACATTTTAAATGAGTGAAAATTAATAAAACAGTAGCCAATTGACACAAACAATATTTCCCTCTCCTTACAAATGTGGTTTAATATGAGTATCAATATCAAAGTCAAATGCTATTGCACTAAGTTTAAATCATGTGCTTTTCATTTGAAGAGAAGATTTTCAATCTATTTAAACACAAGAACAGAAGTGCAATAACCCTGAAAGTGAGCTTAATAGATTAAATGATAGGGAGATAAGAAGTCTACCAGACCGCAAGTTAGAATATGATAATTCCATGCCATTTTCCTTAGCAATTTTACATTTTTTTTGAAACAGAGTCTCATGATGTCGCCCTCGGTGGAGTGCTGTGGCATCATAGCTCACAGCAACCTTAAACTCTTGGGCTTAAGTGATTCTCTTTCCTCAGCCTCTCAAGTAGCTGGGACTACAGGCACCCACCACAATGCCCAGCTTTTTTTTTTTTTTTTTTCAGTTGTAGTTGTCATTGTTGTTTGGCAGGCCTGGGCTGTATTTGAACCCGACAGCTCTGGTGTGTGTGGCTGGCACCTAGCCACTGAGCTACAGGTGTCAAGCCAGCAATTTCACTTTTAATACTGTTATGAAATAAATAAAGCTGTATTTCCATATTTAACATTATACGTATAAAAGGGTTTACATTAAAAGGAATTTATGCCAGCATTCTCCACAGTATTAATTCAGAAGGAGATTTTTCTCATAAAAAGTTAAACACAATTTACCAAATATTTTGTAATAGATATGAAATGATTAACAATAAAAACAGATCTTTGAAAATTTCCTACTGCTTTGTGCCTATAGTAGATGTTTCCTGGAAAAAAGACAACAATTCGAGAATAGTGGGAAATATCTAGTAGAGCTCAAAAATCTGTTTCTAAGCATTGTTCACGGATTTTTTGAACTGATGGATATAAACTAAGTAAGATTAGCAAGGATGTCACAGAATATGGTGAAACAAAACAACCAGGAGAACGGCTCACCGAAGATTCCGATTAGTTGCTGTCCTTCTTCTTCCTGAAAATATAATTCTGCATATTGCCTATCCTCCTTCAATTTTATTTTATTCAATTAATAAATGCAGTAAAATGTTTTTTGCCTCTCCTTACAGGGTCTTTCACATGCTTGCTATGAGGGTTCAAAGAAAATGTATATGGAAATGTTAACAGATTTTGAAAGCCACGTTGAGTTTTGCAAGAATGAAAGTTAATACTATAACTTCCATCTTATGTATTCCTGGTGACAGGACAAATACACAAAGGAAAATAACATGTTCAGGTGCTAAGTTGGTGGGGTTAGTGGATTACCTGCACAATCTATTCAGAGGGGGAAATTTGTTTTAAATCATGTCAAGATTTCATTAAGGGTCAAAATCCTCTTATGGTGACTGTGTATGTTGTAGTCAGGACTCTGGGTATCATCTGGGAGACAAGAATATTTCAGGATGCTATTATTTTGGACACGAACATTTGTAACTGGAAGATTTAATTAGGTAGATACCACTAAACAGAGCAAGAAACAAATTTATTTTCAAATTCTTACTCAAGCATTTCCCATTTGTATGATCTTGAGGGAAATTACTAGCTCTTTGAATCCAATGTTTGAAAATCTCTAAAACAGAGATATAAACAACAGTAATAATATAACTAATGAGAGAAACTTACCTCTGTCCATCTCAGTCTTCCCACATTCAAAAGATGAATAACAAAAGCAGGTAGTGAAATGCTGAGTGAGTTTTATATCATATAAAACTTTTCATTATATCATAACGATTAAAGACATTTATATATTATGCAAATAGAGGTTCTATTCAGGTTCTATGTTTTGAGACAATTTGAATAAAAAATCAAAGATTAATCTGTGTTGTAAAGTACTGCATTCTGAGTTTCTATCTGGTCATATATTTAACATGATAGATTACTTTCAGATAAAAAGTTTCATTTGAAATCAATAGTACTTTGTTTTCAATTTATTTTTGTATATTTTATATATGGAAAATAGATTTTTTATTGGTTCATTTTTTAGTGATGTATCACATTCATTTGAAAAATAAAATAGAACAGCCATTCCTTAAAATCTTTATGAGTGATCAGTAAAAAATTACTTTTAAAAACAAATTAAGATAATTTTCCACTTAACATTAAATTCTTTGGTGTTCTAACCCAAGACATTATTTTCTTCAAATAACATGGAATTATTAAAAATAAAGTACATGATATCTATCAAGGTGCAGTTGGGCAATGCTCAGTCATTTGAATATCTCAGCAGCCCAGCGTCAAGTGTAACTGGGAGATAAGCTCAACCTCACTCTTCCGATTGCAGGTTTTGCAATTGGAAAACTATCTGGAGTGCTCTGAGTATTGAGCAATGACTATTGGTCCGTGCACACAGGTGCACAGCACAGAGAGGAGCAGATTGACCCACTTGGCTAGTAGTGGAAAAAATCTAGTGAGGAGTGAAATCACGTTTATTTCATTGTCTAATTTTTTAAAGCTCTAGATTGCTTGATTGTGTATAAGGTGCAGAATACTCTGCAACATGCTATAAAAAAAGACGTACTGAGAGGTAAATCAAATAGAGACCCGGTGAGTCAAACACCCTTGAGAATTTTCCTTTATAAGACAGATAATATTTGTGCAGACACCAAAAATAAAATATTTAAACGATGAGGACATACAGGCAGTCAGGCAATCCTAGAAATAATTTCCAAGATGTTTCCTCTGGCCCAAAATGTGCACTAGGGTTTACTGATATGTCACTATTGATGTAGCAGGTTATTAGTCAAAGTGAATTGACTGAAGCATGAATCAACAGAAAGACAATTTCCAGAGGGGAAAATGCACATCCAAGCATTATCCATTCTAACCGTTTTATTTTTTCCAGTGTTGTATAGTTACAAAATGTTTGTAAAACTTTATTTCTGCTTCTCTTGGCCTCTATGTACCCTGAAATGTATTTCCTGTTTTGTATGCTGATTGACTTTTTAAATGTATGAAGTCAGGGGATTTCCTGCCAAAGTGCCATTTGTAAATAAAACAAGTACTTGCTACTTCTATTTGTGAGATTCTGGGCCAGAAATTTAAAGGTAGCTAAAATGCAGTCCTTAGGCTCTGAAACTAAGTCTAATTACTTTTTAACCACAGAGTAGACAGTAGAGTTGCAATGAAGGGAGTCAGAGAAGACAGTCCTTTTTGTCCTGTCTTTATAAGTATAACTCATTAGAAAGAAAAGGAGAGATGCTTCTAGGAAAATAGACTTTAAAAATGTGTCTAGGCTTAAAAACTCAGGATCTGTGAGGAACCACGAGGCTAGACACACTGCACACTACAATAGCTGCAGCACGGGAGTTTCTAGAAAAGGCAAGAAAGAAAAATTGAAATAACTTCAGATCACGTACTAGTTTGTTGTATAAAATATCATCACAAACTTAATGGAACAATATGAATTTATTATTTTACAATTCCGTATTTCAGAAATGTGACAGTTTTCAAAAGCTAATCAAGGTTTTAACAGGCCTGCTTTTATTTATTTATTTATTTATTTATTTATTTATTTATGGGGAGGTGCTAGGGGAGCCTGCACATTCGGATTGTTGGCGTGTACCAGTTTCCTGCAGATGAAGGGCTGCAGAGCCTGCGTCCTGACTGCCTGTCAGCTCTAGACTAGGCTGCTGACTTTCCTTGGCTTACCATCACCTTCTCCAGTTTCAAAACCACCATTGGTCTCCTAAGTCCTTGTCAAGGTAGAATCTCCCCGTCCCTTCTTTCACTGTTGCAGCTCTCTGAGTGAGACCTATGCCTCCTCTTCCACTTTCAAAGGGCCATCCGGTATCATTGGTTTCACTTGATAATATGTGAGTGGCTACAAAAGCTTTGAGACAGACTGCATTATGGTCCAATATTTCACTTCTAAGAACCACAGTCAACAGCGTCCTAACTCACCGTGCAAATTTCAGCTTGCTGGGCCTCTTGGTGTTGCTGGGAGGGCTTCATTTATTTCATTCTGCAGGGATTTTATGTTTCTTGATTTTCCTTTATTTTTAATTTCAGGTTAACAGGGTGATACGATTGGGTCACATAGTCTGCTTTTGTAAGGTTACAGTCGGAGTTATACTTGTGTCCTCTACCCAAGAAGTGTGCCGTACACTCCCTGGGTGGGGTCTTGCTCCACGCCCTTTCACCCCCCCTGCCACTTGAGTTTAAACTGAGTATTTCTTTCACATGAGCATGTGATTACTCACCTACCGGTATCAAAATAGTACTGAGTACATGTGATGCTTTTTTTCATTCCTGTAATTGTTTGCTTCAAAGCATGTGCTCCAAATATGTCCACATTGCTGCAAAAGATACAAAGTCTCCGTTTTGTTGTTGTTGTTTGTTTATGGCTGAAAAGCATTCCATATACCACATTCATTAATCCTCTTATGTATGGAAGGGTACTTGGGCAGCTTCCACGCCTTTGCGATTGTGAATTCTGCTGCTATAAACGTTCAAAAGGAAAGGTCCTTCTGGTAAAAGGTCTTTTTTTTTTTTTTCTTTTGGGTAGATACCTAGTTATGAAGAAGACCCCATTGCAATCGTTTATCGATTTTTGTATATCTTAAAACTTTCAGAATAACCCACTTGAGGACATTCTCCTTATCTGCAGGTCAGTTGATCTGTGTTTTAAAGTAACATAGTGACAGGTGCCAGTAACTAGGTCTTAGGCATCTTTGGGCGGGGTGGGGAGCATCAGTCTGAGTAGTCTGCCTACTATGGTTTACACGTATCAAATTAGGTTGAAAAAAACAAAGAGGAGGATCTTTTATTTCATTTCAGATCCTTTGGTGTTCATCAATTTATTCCTAAGTTTCTTTGTAGTGTTTTAGCATATTATGTTTTCCAAAAATGCCTCCACTTTATTTAATCAGCATGTAGACAGTCACACTATTTTGTAACTATTATTTCTTTTTTTATTATTTTAATTATTATTATCATTTTTTTTTGATGCAGTTTTTGGCCGTGACTGGGTTTGAACCCACCACCTCCAGCATATGGGGCCAGTGCCCTACTCCTTCGAGCCACAGGCACTGCCCTATTTTATAGTTATTTTAAATAAATATTTACTAACATGATAAACATTTATTTTCATTCACGTATTTTTCTTCTTTCTCTTCATCACTTCTAGAAGTTTGCCCTTGTCATTGATCTTTCACAAAACTTGCCGTTGGTTCTCTAAGCCTTATATGCTTTGTTTTCTATATATTATTTTTTATACTTATTTTTAAAATTTTTCCTTAATTTCCTCTATTGTATTTTTTTCTAATATCATAAAATGGTTACCAGCTTTTGTTTTCTTTGTGTCTGAAATGCAAAATTCTATATGCTTTTTGGTATTCAAATTTTGACATATGATTTTGGCATATAATTTGCTCTTTAACTGGATAGAAAACTATGAGTTGTTTTTATCTAATTTGCAGAGACTTGTTATGTCTTTTGCTATATTTTTAAAACTTAGCTTCTATTTTCATTACATTGTGAATAGAATACATATTGATGTGCTATTGATTTTTGTTTCCATTGAGGAAAATAAGATATTTTGTACATTATTATTTTAAAGATATTAAAATTTTTATTAAAATGTAATGTTCATTTTCTGTTTAGATGTATATAGTTCTATACGTAGCTATTGGTTAAATAGTTATACTTAAATTTTTGAAATAGTATATATTTTGACTTATTTATTTTGTCCATTGCACAATTTCTAAATGAATTAATAAACATAATTTAATATTCTATTTTTGCTTTAATGTTTTGGGGATATTTTATTTCTTGTACATGATGTTAGAGGCAAACTATCACATTTATAGATAAATTGATATATTATCCAAATATAATGATTATATTTAGGAAGTGTTTAATTATGGGAAAAAGTGGAAGAACTATTCAACTGATTTTATTAACTAGCTATGGAAAAATACCACTTAATTAATGGAGATGAGACATTATATAATATTTAACATTTTGTAAAATGTATGTCACTGATAGATACAACAAATATGCATACTGCATAGCCTCTAGGTATGTCATTAATCATCTGTTTGATTTAATATATTATCGGTAATATTGTAGTATTACTTCTAATGCTTAAAAGATCATTGTCAGAAATGAATACAGGTGTAACCAAAATGTGCAAAAAGCATTAGAAGATAATTTTTTAAAAATGTGATTTTCTTATCTGAACAGAGAACTTGAGAGTCATAAAATGAGTTTTATCCACATGGCTGGATAAAAGATCAGCATGAAACCACTAATTGCATTGCTACATAGTAGCAACAATTAACTCATAAATATGACAGAAAAACTGATACTACTCATAACAATAATCAAAAACTAAAAATACTTAGAAACAAAAATAAAGAACTAGAATTTTATAGTGAAAATTAAAATTATTTTAAAGTAACAAAAATACATTTAAACAAATAGAAACATGTACCTTATACAGGATGGATAGTTATTTAATATGTTCTATATCTAACCAGTTTTGTCCAAAATTATACATATTATTAAGAGAACCAAAGTAAGATTTCCTGCTGACTATCTTGAGACATTTGAAACATTTCACTTTAACATGGATTTGAAAATATCCAGATGCAGAGATAGTTGTTGACTTTGATAAAGAAGATAAGGGTAATCACTGACAAATGGTGTATGTTTGATAGTAGTAAACCGGTACAAGAACAAGGAATTTGACAAAGATAAAACAGAATTGAAAGAAATGTGTGTGTGAGAGAGAGAGGGAATGAGAAATGGTTTATCATAAACAGGGAATGACTGCGCTATTTAGTAACCTGTGTGTAGAAAAAGACCAACGCCCTCCACAGAGAATATCTGTAGCTGTGCCACCACTTTATTCCAAGGAATGTTCCATTTGACATGTATTGATGCCATTAAGATGCAAGAAAAATAAGTATAAAAATGATAGAAAACCACTGGGGGAAAAGTTTTATCATGGAGGGATGGGAAAACTTCTTAAGTGAGATCTAGAAAGCACAATCAAAATAATGAAAAGACAAATTTGTTCACACAAATGAAAATTTAAACAAAAATTATCTTCAGTGGCAGTTTTAATAACCTAAGTTACCAACAAGAAATGTTTCTAAGCATCTTCTAATTGTTAGTATCTGAAACTAAGTAAAGATTAAGAAAAGTTCTAATTAATGGACCCCAAAAAAGCACTATTGTGATAGTAAAAATATTGCATTTAGCAAAGAGATGAACAGAAAGTTTATCAAAGTCATAGATAAAATAGCTGTGCAAATTCCCAAGTAATCAGGAATAAAGTGCAAGCTAAACTATCAGACAAAAAATATAGATATAACCTACTGGTGATAAGACTGTGAAGAAAAGGAATCCCTGTCAGCATTTAGAGAAACTGAACATGATTCTGGTATTCTATTTCTGAGTGTTGTGCTTTCAAAAGGGAGAAAATTCCTCAAAGGACCTGGAAAGGCATGAGTGGTATATTTGTGGAAACTTTGTTGTAATTGGGTGTCTGTTGCTGGATGTGCAGATAGCAGATGGGTAAATGCTACCGACCGTTAAGACCTGTGAGGAGGAAGGGCCTAAATATATGCAGTGCCAGGGACAGATCTGAAATTCTAGGGATGAATGAGAACATTAGTAATCAGATTTAAAGTTTTATATCATTTTGTAAATTAATATATTCACAAAACAATACCCCATAGTTTATAGTAATTTATAAGGATTAAAAACATAGATTGAACATATTAGATTAATATTTACAGAAGAGAGGGATAAATGAGTATGAAGAGAGAGGGAAATAAGATAGGAACTTGTCTATTTTATATTAGAAAATCTCATAGGCTGGGTGCAGTGGTACAATAATCTTAGCACTCTGGGAGGCCGAGGCAGCTGGATTGCTTGAGCTCAGGAGCTCAAGACAAGCCTAAGAGTGATACCCAGTCTCTAAAAATAGCCAGGTGTTGTGGAGGGCTTCTGTAGTCCCAGCTACTTTGGAGGTTGAGGCAGGAGGATCACTTGAGCCCAAGAGTTTGAGGTTGCTGTGAGCACAGCACTCTGCTGAGAGTGACAAGGTAAGAATTGGTCTCAAAAAACAAACAAAATCCCATAGGCAGCTTCAACTCATAATATTCCCTTTTTATTCTAATGTAAACTAAGTCTAGGTAGGCGTAAGTCTGTCCAGTAGCTCATGGTATTAGCAACCCATCAAATTCTTCCATGTTGTACATGTAACTGTGGAAATCATGCCTGCAACTTACATTCATTTAACTCCAGATCTGGCAGTTGCATTTCTTCTGGGAAGACAGGTAAGACTTGGGGGCCAAACACAAGAAGGCAATGCCAACTGTCTGTCTCTTTCTAACTTTTTTTTCCATTTGATCCATTCACAATCCTTTGATTACATCATTTTAACCAAAATTAGGTCATATGGCCACCACTAGGAGGATGGGGACCAGGAAAATAAAATATTTAGACTTTAATTTCATATAATAGAGAAGGTGTAGAAGATGGCATTGCAAATGTGTGTCAAGACAGAACCTATATGTGACGCTTTGTTGCTCTAATGGCCTAAGAATTTTAATGGGGAACAAAAGGGAATAGATCTTGATGCCTACAGAATAGCATAGTAACTTAATTTATTAAAATAATGATAAAATGTTTCAGTAAAAAAGGTAATAGGAGTCACATGTAATTCCTGAAAATAAGTAATAAGATACTGAAAATGGTATTTCAGAATGATCAACATGACTGTAAGTTGTGGGATGTGTTATAAAGGGTAAAGCAGAAACAGAAAAATAGAGTAGGAAAAGGGTTATAGTATGGTATAAGTTCATGGACAATCTAAACCCACTTACTTGTTTCATGATGCTCATCAAATCTTTCTGTGTCTCATTTTATATATCTGGAAATTAGGGGTAATGGTACAGATTTCTGTGGAAAGTAAGTGAAACAATGTTTGCAAAATTACCTGGCAGTATGGCACATCTACAGCAGACAGAAACATATTTATTACTGCAAATGATATCTACTAGCAACCTTTAACAAACATTATACTTACTGGTAAAATACTGGAATTTTTCTCACTAAAGGCAAAAACAAGGTAACAATGTCCACTAAATACTACATTTTACATATGGAAACTTGCTCTTGGACAATGAAATAAAAAAATAGAAAATAAAAATTAAACTTTGCTTCTAAACTAATTCTGATATCAAGGCACTAATAAAAGCTACTCTTCTCATAAGGAATTCTAGCCCAGTCAAAATTTAAGTGAGCCCTATTAGTCCTCAAATCCATCTCCCAATTATTTCCCCACTTATTGAATAAGCCAGAACCAAGAACACATTTACTACCTACAAGCCAATATCTCTCATCACACAGCCTACTTCCATCATGGTTCATAGAAGTTGGCCATTACAGAATGCTAACATTACAATTTCTCCCAAAGAGTAGCAGAGTAGACTTTATTAGCTCTGCATGGCTATCCTGTAGATGGTAGCTGAGAATTTAAGAATATCCTTAAGGTTATCCATTCTAGGTTAATGTTTGTCAATGATCACTGGTGAAACTGTGTTCTTTATAACGTCTTTGCCTCTTACTGAAACTACACTGCCCATTTCCTATCAACAAAAACAAATGAACATGTTTAATTGGTACAGAGATGTCTACAGGACAAATATCACTTATGTATATACAGTAATAGTGTTGAAAGAATTTCTCTTTGCAGTAGGTCCTTGGTCTCAGAGATTTGAAGAACAAATCCATGCACCACACAGATCAGTGATAAGATAGGATTTACTCGATGGAAAGGAATACAGAGGAATAAAAAGCAACAGGCCCTGGCAGAGAGGGGAGATCTAAGTGGGAAATCTCACATGGGTCTTCTTTCTAGTGGGATACAAGGTCTTGAGAATTATACTTGGTCAGGACTTGGCAGATGGGCAGATGGAAGACACTTTTTCAATGTTGTTGAGTATATTAACAAATGAATGCAGTTTCTCCAGCTCTGGGCAAACACTACAGGGAGTCTACTTCAGACCAGGCCTGGGCTTACAGGACATTGCCTTATGTAAGAAACTTAAATGAAATTGCCCAGGCCTAGGAAAGGAGGGTCCCCGTCCAGTCCTGAATGGGGGAACCCCATATCAGTAGGCCACATAATGATAGTTTGGTCAACAATGAATTGCTTATGCAATGGATAGTGAGTGGTCTCATAAGATTAGAAAACCATTCTTCTGCTGTACCTTTTCTATGTTTAATATGTTCAGATACACAAACACATACCATTGTTTTACAGTTGTCCACAGCATTCAGTACAGTCACATGCTGTACAAGTTTGTAGCCTAGAAGCAATGGGCTGTTAGGCTATGTGTGCTATAGGCAATGCTATCTAGGTTTCTGTACATCTACTGTATATGTTTATACAATAATAAAATTACCTAACAATGCATTTCTCAGAACATATTGTCATTATTAAGTGTGGCTTACTAAAAGGTGCAAAAATTTAGTTAGAATGAATATGATCTAGTATTTTTGATCACACAATATGGTGATGATAGCTGACATTAATTTATGATATATTTTTAAATAACTAAAAGAATGGAGTTAGAATGTTCCCAGCATAGATAAATGATAAAGGACCAAGGTGATAGAAATCCCAATTACCCTGATTTGATTATTGTACATTGCATAAAAGTACAAAAATATCGCATGTACGCCATAAATATATACAGCTATTATATAACCATAATAGTAAAAAATTAAAATATGTGTAAATAATGAATAGAATTAGATAGCTACAAAACAAACAAAAAATCTCAAAAATCTTAATAAAATGAAGGTAGACTAATGTAAAATCCTTCTCACCAATATTTTGGCAATTGTGTCATAATCTTGAGAATGACAAAACCTACATTAAGCCTATTATTTAATTGTCCTTGTTTTGGTTCATTTTCTTAATCAGGCCAAAACTTTGTCATTTTACAAATGTTGATTATTAAGTAACAAATACTATACTGATTACTACAAAACTAGGATGTATTCTAATTTTAACAAAACATAAACAGTTTTTACTATCATGAATAATTCAACATATTTTTGAACCAAGCATGCTCATAAATACTACACAGCTTTGGGATCTTAAAATTACAGGAAATCCAATTGTAAAGAGAGTAAGAATTTATGATACAGTATTTGCATCATCAGGAGCCTCAGGTAGCAAGCTGACACATATACTAATTTTTACAGTGATAATGTAGTTTCATCTATCTAATCTATTTCTACAGAACATAATAGAAAACCAGTCTTCTAATACTCATTGACTTGTGCCTCAAGCTCCTAATACACATTATCTCACTGAATCCCCACCCAAACCTTTTGAGGTAAGGGCAATTATTTTTCCTACTTTATAGGACAGGAGATTAAGTCTGAGAGAATAAATGACTTGCTTGAGCAGAAGCTAGTTGGCTGTGGGGACGTAAATGAACCCTAGGCATTCTAGCCCCAAAGCTCGTTCACTTAATAACCTGACAACCCTGCCCTCTCTTAGAGATTTCCTTGGCTTAAATTGAGGTTATGCCTTGACCACATATAAAGCTGGACTGTGAGGTTATGAGTATGTGTGTCAGTAATTGAGACCTGTGTTTAGCTCTGCAGTGCACTGCATATCATGAGTGCAAATGTAGAGTTATATTAAATGAATAAAACAATAGTTTCACTTAGAACGCAAATAGATTGCCTTCCTTTGGGATGCTATGTAAACTAGCGAAGGGATTTTTTTTCATGAGTTTAAAAGTATCTGGCCCCTTACGTGTGATTTATAAAAATAACCTGAATGAATTCTAAAAAACAAGTGACTTGAAAGCTTTTTATTTTCTTCTGTAGGAACATAACAGAGAAGCCAGAAGCAAACAAAATAATTTTATCCAATTTCTTGTGTATCAGATTTGCCCCTGAGCTGCCTTATAATAATGTACTATGAATAATTCTGTCTTAACTCAAATTTAATAAGAACAAGTAATTCCTTTCTTATATTGAGAATTGAAAAAATGTTCTTTGGTATAACATCTTGAATGTTGTTTTCTGTACTGAACAAGAGTGAATGATATTAAAGCTGAGTAAATGAATTCATGTATTTCTTTTCCTAGGTTAGATCTTTTTTAAAACAATTGTTCTATGGTATTCTTTCAAAATTGTGGTATTTCGATCAGGTAAAATTTTACCTTTGTCAACCCTGATAATCTAACTTTTATTTATTTTATACTTCTACTTTCTGCTATAAAATGAAATACTTGAAAAAAATAGTAGAAATATAAGTAATATTTAATTTTTTCTACATTTCTTTAATGATGCAGATAAAAGTAAAAGCTCTAATGTGGCATTCTGTTCACACATACTTACAATGAAATTGTTAAAACTAAACATAATTTGATTTTTTTCAATAAATACTAATATTAAAATAGCTGCTGAAATAATGAAGTGCAAATAAAGCCAAATCTTTAATTGTGACCCAGGGTCCTCCTGTTCAGGCCTGGACAGGGACCCCTATTTCCTAGACCTGGGTAATTTCATGTAAGTTTCTTAGACCCAGGCAATTCCATGTAAGCTGAGCCTCTTCTGAAGTGGACCCCTGCCATTTTGCCCAGAGCTGGAGGGACTGCATTCATTTGTTAATACTTTCATCAGTGCTGAAAAGGTGTTTTCCATCTACCAAGTTCTGGCTAAGTGTAATTCTTAAGACCTTATGTCCCTCTAGAAAAAAGACCCATGTGAGACTTCCCACTTGGGTCTTTCCCTCTGGCAGAAGCTCTGGTGCTTGTTATTCCTTCTTTATTGCTTTCCATCTAATAAATCCAACCGTACCACTGATCTTTGTGGACTTCGGTTTCATTCTTCTGAGACCAAAGACCTACTGCAGAAAGAAATTCAATCAACAATCTCCTCTAATATAGAAATCGACCATATTTAATATTATTTCTTATACATAATTTTGATAACGAGATAGTCACATTGATGTTTTTTTGAGAACTTTCAATAGGAGGGTGAGTTAGTATCTAAAATACTTTCAATGTTCACAATTTCCAAGCAAAGTTGGACATGAAATGCAACTAAATTTCCTATGAGAATATATCTTTCTCTACTTTCCTTTAAGTCCTTACCAAGTGGGCTTGGTTGACCCTGCAGTCCTTTCTGGTTGTTGACAGCACACTATGCAGAGTTGTCTGTAAACCATCATCAGATTTACTCATCTTCAGTCAAGAAGTCATAAATAACTTCTTCAAAAGACCCTAGAAGTGAAATAAGAGAAGCATAGTGGTAAGGTGGGAATAGGTACACTGGGAATGTATGCAACTTACCTATTCCCTCAGGACCTGTGTGGAGATAGCTTTTGTCTCCACCACTTTTCATTTGTAATCATGGTAGGGCATGTAACTGCTATGATTTGGTGTCACCTCTCTATAGTGCACCAGTGTGAAGTCCTGTGGAATGATGAAAATGAGGATCTATTTAAACTGAATTGTCGTACACATGCAGAAAATTGACACCTGAAGAATTTGCATTTTGAAATACCACCTTATTAAGTTTTAATCCACTTTTATTTTTTAAGATCCACCAATCTTTTTCAAAATTCAAATAGTTTAAATAGTGTGATCTAATGCTATGATTCTAACACTGTGATTGCTCCAGGGTAGGACACTATGCTTTCTTACTCATTTGATGTAGAAGAGAATTTCTAAACACATATTTTTGTTCCTTTATTTATAAATGATTCTTTATGCTAAGGATCATGGAAGTAATCGATATAATTTCTACATTTTCTCCAAATTTCTATGCTACTTATGTGGGTGGAAATATGTTGCAGGTGGACATTCCAGAAGACTCAGTGGGAATGGCCTGGACCTCAGCCCTCAACCTCTCAGTACAATCAGCACACCTATGGTGACAAATGGGGTTGGAATGTTCTTGAAAATAGACAAAAACTAGTTTTGGGACATCTGAGTAAACTTTAGCAGCTTAGAGACAGAATATCAGCAGAGTTAGAAAGGGATTAAAAAATCTCCAACTATGGCTACGCACCCATAGCACCGTGGTTATGGCACCAGGCATATACACTGAGACTGGTGGATTCGAACCTGGCCTGGACCAGCTAAACAAGAGAACTGCAAAAGAAAAAAAACAAAACAAAACTGAGTGTTGTGGCAGGCACCTGTAATCTAGCTACTTGGGAGGCTGAGGCAAGAGCCCACTTGAGCCCTTGAGCCCACGAATCTGAGGTTGCTGTGGACTGTGATACCATGGCACTCTGCTGAGGGCAACATATTAAGACTCTGTCACAAAAAAGAAAAAATCTTCATCTAATTCCAGTACAAGAAGATATTATACTATTCAGGTCAGTTAGGGTTTGTTTCATATATCAAGGAACATTCAGCTAGGGTGAGCAAAGGTTAATTATTGAAATCTCTTCATGTCATGTGTTTCCCTTGACAAGTATGCAGTGTCTATCCTTATTTTTGTTGGTTTAAATCAAATCCTATCTGCAAATAAGATTGCAACTCCTGCTTTTTTCTTATTTCCATTTGCCTGGATTGTTTTCCATACCTTCATCCTGAGTCCCTGAGTCTTTTTTATACTTGTGTGCTTCATGGGAGCAAAAAATATCTGGCCTGAGTATTTATATCCAGTGAGCCACCTGTGCCTCTTTAGAGGAGAATTCAAGCCATTCACCTAAAGTACACAATGCTAAGGTACACAATGCAAGTACATAATGCAACCTCTGGTTGGAGGGGCTCTTCTACAACTTGAACTTTACTTTGGAAGTGAGAACAATGTAACCTAAAAATTCATACCCTCATATTAATTTGAAATTTTTAAAAAAAGAGAAAGGGATTACAATTTACCCTTGAGTGGAAACAATGTAGCCTGAAGGCTGTTACCGTAACTGTTCCTCTCCCGTCCCCTAAGGCAACTTTGTTTGTTTCCTATTATTTCTGCCTTGAGAATTGTTCTATGATTTAGTACCTCCACCCTGAGGACCTTTATCATAATCAAAAAACCACCACCCACAAGATTGGGCCTGAGACTATTAACTCTTTACTTCTTTTTTCTTTGAACACTAACTGTAAAAACCTTCTAAGAATTCGAATCAGGGCAGCACCTATCTGCCTCACCGCAGGCTGATTGGATGTCTGTCTCTCTGAGTCTCAGCAGATTTTTTCACAGAAACTCTGTATTGATTTCTCAGTGCTACTGTTTCTCCCTTCGCCTCTGGACCTGGTGGTTGGGAAAGTCCCCACCTGGGTAATTCTGGGTCCATGTTGATTTCTCAGTGCTACTGTTTCTTCCTTAGCCTCTGGACCTGGTGATTGGGAAAGTCCCCACTTGGGTAATTCTGGGTCCACCATGTTTCCCCTCCTTCATACACTGCAACATACTTACATGCTCAATTGAAAGTTCAGCATTGTATGACTTTTGAATTCTGCTGTATGGACAGAGAGGCAGATTCAGGTTCCAAGTCATCTATTAACTCACTGACATCTACATATGAAATGTGATAGCAAATCCTTTCTGAAGAGTATTCATACTTCACTTCCATCAAAGAGCAGTAGCACTCTCTGTAGTGCTATAGTTCACTACTGGCAAAGGCAGGGGTTCTAAATATTTATCATAATGACCTTACTCACATCCCTGGCCCTATAATTTTCTCAGTTTATAAATCTATCAGTAACTGTCCTGTGGATACCATGAACCCTGTCTTAGAAGTTGCCTATGATTGGACCACTTCATTGGCATGTTTCTTTTCTGCATTGCCTCTGGCAGATAATTATCATTATTTGCCTTCAGCTATCTATAAATATTTTCATTTTTATTGCACTCAGGAAATGTTTTTCAGTGTCATCATCTCCCACCTTCATCAATGCATAAACAATGAAGTATCTTTTGTCCTATCTGTCCTATTTGTCTCTCCAATAGCATACTCAGAAATCTATGGTGATTCTCAGGGGACAAGGCAGGCCATCATTTATGAAGATTCACATGACATAGTTCTGCTAACATTTCTACTTCCTCTGATTAATTCTATCACATAATACAAATTAATTTTTAGCATCCACATTTCAATTTTACCATAGGCCACCATGAAGTCCAAGTTCTATTCAACCAAGTAAGTGAATCCATAACCACTTAAAAATTCAAAGTTTCTTTTATTGGCTTCTTCATCTGCAGAAAATATGACCTGATCAAAAACTGTCAGGATATGTCCTCAAATACTATATTCTTCATGTTATAAAATACTTTTTTTTTTTTTTTTATGTTTGAGGCATATTGAGAAGTACCAAACAAATACCATATCTCTACTTTTCTTGGATTCTGGAACTCTTGTGAATTGATATAATGAATAAGTTAAATGGTGTAAACCATTTCTTTTACAACTGTGCAAGACTAAGTGAAAGCCAATTAATATTCCAGACAGTGACTCCCATCATTAGCCAAAACCCAATCAGTATCCTCACATGTGATGCCTATCTTGGAGAAGCAAGAGGAACTCTTACTTTGTGAAAGTAAGAAAAATGTGTGAGAAAGTGATCTTTACTCCATTACTCTTGAGATAGAGATTTTTAATTCAGCAAATGGTAGGACTAAAAACTATTCAAAACTGGCTCTATCAGCTATATTGGCTCTGATCCCTGTAAAAGAAAGTAAAGGAAAAAAGTTACAGGAGTTTGAGATTCTACTCTTGTGACCATTTACACACTTCGGTGTTTTCATTTTCTCTATGTTCTCAAATACAGTCAGAGCAAGCAGCTCCCCACTCAGGCTCTGTGCAAGATCCAGGAAGAATTTACTGATGGCCAGCAGTTTATAGTGAGGCTGCTTCTGAGAAGCATTTCTCTAGGGCAGTGATTTTCAGTCGGTGTGCCATGGAAATTTTAAAGGTAATTAATTAAATTACTTTCAAAAGAAGTTCAAAATACAGTGTTTGTTTACTCTTTTTTTAAATCAACATAATTTAAATGTGCCATGCAAGTTTAACTATATGTTCAAGTGTGCTGTGAGATAAGAAAGGTTGAAAATGACTTTTCTAAGGTGTACTATAAAACTTACAAATATTCTCAAAGCTCACTCTGGGAGTGACTGCTGGACCTGCCATCCTAAGTTTACAAGCAGCAGGGAAGATACTGCCAGTGCTATGCTCATGAGGACTGTGACGCTGAAATGAAATTATTGACCTATTCTTGGAAAGAATTTAGTCTTGTTGATTCAGGGTTCCCCATTCAGGGCTGGACAGGGACCCTTATTTCCTACGCCTGGGCCATTAGATGTAAGCTGGGCCCCTTCTGATGTGGATGCTTTGCTGTTTTGCCCAGAGCTGCAGGAACTGCATTCATTCGTTAATACACTCATCAACACTGAAAAGGTGTCTTCCATCTACCAAGTCCTGGCAAGGTGTAATTCTGAAGACCTTACACCCCTAGACAAGAGACTTCCCACTTTGGTCTTTCCCTGTGCCAGAAGCTCTGGTGATTTTTATTCCTCTATATTCCTTTCTGTCTAATAAATCCTGTCTTACCACTGATCCTTCCATGGGTTCACCAAATCTCTGAGTCCAAGAACCTCTTGCAAGAAGAAAGTCTGACAACACTGTCAGTCATGTTTTCAGGGTTTCTTGGTTTTCCACAGCTTTGGGAGGGAGATGGTTGCAGACTGGTTTCCCTGTTGTTAAAACATTGTTCCGTTAGTAATGGCAAGGAACCCACATGAAGATTTTTATTATTCATCTCTCTGTATTTTAAATCTAAAACTCAGTCCTCACCAGTAACATTTTCTAAATAAATCTCAATTTTCCTTGATGGTAGAAAATGTAGATGTCTTCCCATAATCAAGCTACACTTATTTTAACTGTGACATTAGTGAGATTATGACTCATTCAAACATGGTGGCTTCCTGAAAGTTAATCTGACAGAATTTCAGTACTACTTGGTACATTATCCCTTATACCCCTACACATATCTTACCCACATAAGCCCTAATTATTCTGCTAAAGAAGACAGCAATAAACCCTTGATTATAACTACAATTAAGGATTATAATCCTTGATTTGAGGCTACAAATACTTTCTTTGAGTCATTGAGCTAGGTTGTAATATTTGATTTTTGCTCAGGTAGATAACGTTGCCTATCCCCAATTGCATCATCACAAGTGGTTTCCAAAGATGTGAGGGCTATCAATTCCTCCATCAAGACAAAGAGTGCCATCAGGTTTAAAATTGTTGGATGTCTTACTGCTTTCAAAAATTGACCTTAATTATAAGTCTCCTACTGTGATTCCCAGTGGCAAAATGACCAGAGAAAAGTGAGCTGTGTACATGATGAGTTGCATCAGACTGTAGCTGAGGCTTAACCTTTCCAGCACACAAGGATCAATCTGATGCATACCAAGCATATTGGATTGCTGATATGTAGGAAAGGAAATGGAAATGGGGGAGTTTTCTGGAGCGTGGCTGAATATACTTGCCCTAGAAAAGGAATATAGATAGTTGAGACAGATATTTTTGATGCAGAGAATCTAAGATAAGAATATTAATCTCATTACCTACTCTCTGCTGTATTGATGTGATTTTTTTTTTTTTTTCTGAGACAGAGTCTCAATTTTTTTGCCCTTGGTAGAGTGCCCTGGTGTCATAGTGAGCAACCTCAAACTCTTGGACTCAAGTGATCTTCTTGCCTCAGCCTCCTGAGTAGCTGGGATTACAGGTGCCTGCCACAATGCCCAGCTATTTTTTTTTAAGAGACAGAGTCTTATTTTGTTGCCATTGGTAGAGTGCAGTAGAGTCATAGCTTACAGCAACCTCCAGTTCTTGGGCTTAGGCAATTCCCTTGCCTCAGCCTCCTGAGTAGCTGGGGCTACAGGTCCAGCTATTTTTTTAGTGATGGGCTCTTACTCTTGCTCAGGGTGGTTTCAAACCTGTGAGCTTAGGTGATCCACCCACCTCGGCCTCCTAGAATGGTAAGTTTTCAGGCGTGAGCCACCCACACCTGGCCTAATGTGATCTTATTTCTATTATTGAGATGGTGCACAGTAGCTATTAATTGTCAATCAACATGCCAGTCAATGAAAATGACAATTAGATGTCAAAATGTAAAATTAAGACTTTCCCTTTGTCAGTTAATAAGGGCTTGAGACTTTGAACAAAAATACATGTGGTTCACTGATGTTAGGGCTCTCTTATTAAACTTTTTTTTAACCAAAATCAACACTTTTTGGAGGAAATAAAAAGAAAGAATTGAAGTGACAAACAATACAAAAGACAATTATAACACTGTTGTGCTGGCCACTAAAATTTCTATGACAAAAAAGCATAGGTAAAACTTTAGCTTAGAATTTTCTGTTGCCATTGCTAATTGACTGTATAACTCAAGCCACCTCTTCAACAGGGCAAAGTAAGAAAGCTGGTCAAATACTTAAAAATCTGCCAATTATAATGTGAAAAGTAATAGTCAATCAGAAATAACAAAAAAAGCATATCATATCTCATCCTATATTGTTTGAAAAGAAACTTGTTCAGAAAAAATTTTATACATAACCAATATCTATTTTATATAAAAGATTGAAATTAATAAGTATTAAAATAATTAGAAATATTACAAAAATCAAAGCCTATAGAAAAATGAGGCCTATTAAATCATATAGATAGATAAACAAACTGAGGGACAATTAAGTCACACAAACTTATGCCTGAGAGATAAGTAGGACACATTGAATAATGTAAAAGCCAGCTTATATGTGAGTAAGGAAATAAGCCTCCAAGACAAGCAGAACTAGTCTGGAGTCCACATTAGTGGGAGAGTTGGGCAATTACTATCTAAAAAAAATTTAGAGGATCAGGGCAGATCTGGGGCAGAAAAAAATGAGTTCCTCTGAAAAAGACAGTTAAAAAAGAAGAAAGTAAGCAAAAAAAATTCTGAATCTGCAGAAACAAGAAAAAGTCAAACATTGGAAATAACCTTTTTCTGAAAAAAGAAATTAAAAAGATCCCTTCTCTAAATGAAACTCCATTTCACTATCCCAACAAAAAAAGTGTCATCCTGAATGGAGAATCCCAGAAAAACCATCTGACTTTCCAGCTTCCTCCAATGAAGTCATATCTGTTACTGTCAATTCAGGAAAAATCAAAGCCTCATAGAAGAACAGAGACACCAGGGAACTCTTAAAATAGCTGTCATAATAAAACAAACAATCAAAATGCTATATTTGATTAAAATACAATAAATCAAATGCAAAGCAGAGAAAAACTGTAACTTACTCTTCTCAACCTGATTATTATTGATCTTCATTTGTAGAAATGAAACAACTTTCTCACTCAAAAAGTGAGTATAAAATTAATGGTAAAAAAAAGCATGAAAAAAACAATTGGCATAACTTTATAAGGAGAATGAGAAGTGAAAGACAATATTGTCTTATAAATGGTGATTAAATCAAAACGCCCAAAAGGAAAAAAAATTAATGAATATATAGTAAGAGACATTAAGAAAGAGGGGAGGGGAGGAGGGGGGATGGGTGGAGGGAGGGTGATTGGTGGGATCACGTCTATGGTTCATCTTACAAGGGTACAAGTGATTCTTTCTAGAAGTAGAATATAAATGTCTTAATACAATAACTAAGAAAATGAGATGAAGGCTATGTTAACCAGTTTGATGAAAATATTTCAAATTGTATATGAAAACACCACACTGCACCCCATGACTGCATTAATGCACACAGCTATGATTTACTAAAAACAAAATAAAATAAAAAGAAAATAAGTAGAAACAGCTATGGAAACAAAACTAAGAAAGAAGTAAAAATGATGCAAAGATATAGAAATATAATATAGGCCAATCCTGATGTGTACTAATCTGATCTCAGAAAAAAAAACAAAAACGTGAAAGAGAATTGACGTTTTAATCCATGACAAAAAAAAATTCTGGAAAAAAAATGTCCTGAAACTACCAGTAGAACACAATGAATGTATAACTAGAGAAACTGACAATGACAATCCACTCTGTTACATATTCTAGTAAATTTTTAGACCTTAAGGAAATTAAAAAAAAAAAATACCTAAGGAAGCCCTGTGTACACAAAAATCAAATTACTTAACAGGAAAAAAATAACACTTGTTCAATCAGCCATCAGGAAAGTGATGAAAAAATTGAATCCATAGTGGAACATCATTTGAAAAACTCAAAGGAAAATAAGTTGGAATCAACAATTTCATAGCTAGGCTGTCAAGCCATAGAAAAACATTTTATACCTTCAAAAATACCTGCAGTGATGTAAGTGGGAAACTTCCTTGAGCAATGTGCTAAAGGATAAATTTCATCTAAACAGAAAGTGGTTAGGCAAACATTAGCTAAACGATGGCCAGAAATAAACATAATTATACTTTAAGATCAAAAGTTATGACAAGAATGAAAAAAACATAAAACAAAACAAAAGTGTTGTATATTATGCCAGAAGGTGGAAGTAGAAGGAAAACATAAAATGGGAAAGTAGAAAAACATTGATTGTTGAGTAGTTGGACCAAATTAGTTAGTTGAAACTTGGATAAGGACAAGAAAAAGTAAATTAGTGAACAGGTATAAATTAAATCATAAATTTTATTTATTTATTTATTTATTTATTTTTAAGGCAGAGT
>NW_003852480.1:6208776-6213791 GCF_000181295.1 Otolemur garnettii | reverse complement strand
TCTCTTGCCTCAGCCTCCCAAGTAACTGGGACTACAGGCACCTGCCACAATGTCCAGCTATTTTTTTTTTTGCTGGAGTTGTCATTGTTTGGCAGGCCCAGGCTGGGTTCAAACCCACTAGCTCTGGTGTTGTGGCTGGCACCCTAGTCACTGAGCCACAGGCGCCGAGCCTACATCATAAATCTTAACACTGAAAACAAACTAGTTGAAGGTTAACTAAAGGAAAAAAAAATAAAATAAGGATATTATAAGGGATGTTAATAGGAAAGTAATAGCTAAAATAATAAGCCTCTTCATTGCTTCTGAAATACATACAAAAGTAGCAATTAAAAAAGGCAGAGAACAACACACTTGTACCTCATTCTCTATCATACACACAGACGCACACACGCAGAGTAAATAGAAACTAATGTGCTTAGTAATTATAAAATAAAACATGACAGTATTCAGTGTGGTCTCATTAGCCATATTAATAAATACAAATGGGTTGAAAAGACTAGTAAAAGAATCATATTAGTTTCAAGGGCAAAATGCAACTCTACATTGTACACTACGGTGCTATGAACTGTATGTTTCTGTCCTGTCAAAATGAGTGCCCTCATTCAAAGGACCTCAGAGGGCCCTCTTTCCTCCACATTAAGATATGCAAGAAATAAATGTTTCTGGTTAAAACCACCCAGTCTTTGGTAATTTGTTATAGCTGCCAGAGCTAAGACTCATGGGAAACAAACACCTATGTAAAAAATGACTCAGAAACGAAAGAAAAGGAAGGAGGGAAAGAGAGCGGAGTGGAGAAAGAGCGGTCTGAGGGCGTCAGGCAAATGAAAACATCTGTACTAAGCAAGCAGCTTTGAAATCTGTCTTCAACAAGGAAAGCCTGAGGTCTCAGTACATCAAAGCAGACAAATAAGGCTTATTTGTGATACAAAATGACATAATTAACAAATCAAAATTTAAAAAGTATGTGTAGCTATGCACCAAGCAACACAGCAATTTTACTGTAGAAACTAAAGGATGTACACGGAGAAATAGAAAAAAAAACAGCAGGGAAGTTTAATTCTTCTTTTACTTTTGTGTGAAAAATAGCTGAGGGAGGCAAATAAGTAAGCAAGCATATATAAGACCTACTCTCCATCAAAAAGGTAGGTAATGTGGTAAAACATCAAATACCACATTCTGATAATAGAGGATATTCCTTCTCTAGAGTGAATAGAACACATAGAAAATGCACCATATAGTAAGGCACAGACAGAAGCTAAATAAGTTCAGCAAAGTGGAATTTTAAACACAATACTCTCCAATCAGAATTCAATAAAACTACAAATCAATAACAAAACTGAAAAGACCTTTAACCTGGAATTTGATTAGTTTTTGTTAGCTTAGGTTAATTTAGCTTAATTCGTAAAATTATATACAGTAAAATTCCCTTGTTTGGGGTATATAGTTCCACAATGCCCTCAAGTTTTGTGACAAAAGTTAAATTTGATAAAGTCCAATGTCTCAAATTTATCCTGTATGTTTCAGATATTTTGTAGCCGAAGACCTTTGTCTCTAACCAATAGTTGCAAAGGTATGTTTTAGTTTTATTTTAGTTTTATTATTTTTAAAAATATCCATCATTAAGTGATGCACTTTTCTTTAACACTTGTAGGTCTTATGCCTATGACTTATTGCTAAATGTTGGGGATCATATAAGGTATAGGTAGAATTTCATTATTTTTCATATCAACACCTACATGATCCAGCACCCTTTTCAGAAAAGTCATTCCACCATCCATTGAATTAGCTCGGCACTTTTGTCAAAAATCAATGAACAACATACGTGTGGGTCTATAGCTGAAATGAATGTCTTTTTGGTCCCTGTCCTTCTTGATCTTTCTTTTTTCACATTTTATTATAACCATCAAGACAAAACTAGGCGACATCTTCACACCTTGCCTAGAAATCTTTGCTAGATTACTCCGTTCAGTAATTATATTTTTTGCTTTCCATCTTACCACAGGGGACTTTTTTGTTAAACATTCATTTGCTACATAAAAAATATTTTTTTTCTTTCAATTGCCAGTAAGATTTTTCATACTTTCTTTTAAGCCCTCATCTGTCATCTTCTTAATTCTTAAAAAATGTTATTTTTTTCAAGGATCTTGATGCTGTCAGAAACACTATCTTCAAATCCCACTCTAATATTTTAGGTTTTTGTTTTTCTTTAGGTTTGCAATTTGCTGCCATAACAGCCCCTCTCAGAACCAAACAGGTAATAATTATCTATAGTTTATGTACACAACTGCCTTAAAATATAGGGACTTAAAATAGAAAGCATTGATTCTCCAAGATTTCTGTAGGTCAAAAATGCAGAGTAAGCTTCAATGGGTGATGTGAACCCAGAGTCTCATGTCTGGTTGCTGCTCAGCTGTTGGCCAGGGCTGCAGTCACCTGACTAGGACAGGAGGATCTTCCAAGATAGCTCCTGAGGGAATTTGGCAGGAAACCTCCGTTTTTTTCTGGCCATGTAGGACACTCGTATGTCTAACTGGCTTGCCACAGAGTGAGTTGTCTGAGGGAGAGAAAGGAGGAAGCCACAATACCTTCCATGACTTAGTATTTCAAGTAATATATTTTTACTTCCCCCATATTTTATTCATTAAATAAGGAACTGAGTCCAGTCCATACTGAGGGCAGAAAAGTAAAGCTTCACTGCTTGATGGGAAGAGGGTCAGAGAATTTTGGACATAATTTAAAACAACCACAAAGCAGAAGGACGAGTGCCTCATATTTTTCACATATGCTGTACAGACTGAATGACATGGTAGCAACATCAAGGATAGAGTGTCATGACCATACAGACAAGAGTTAACTTATTTGGGGGGAGGGGGTGTGCCATATTGATATATAGGACCTTGGAAATAAGATAGGAGAGTTTGGGGGTAGACAATTAAAATGAGTATTAAATTAAAAAGTATTATTTCTTTTAACTCAAATCCTTGAAGTTATTTCAACTTGCTTTCTTAGGAAATATTCAATTCATGATGAAGGGCAACATGCATTTTCTCTGTTTCCATTTTTAATTTTTCTTAAGCTCAAATGCATCACTGACTAAAAGAGTAAAGGCCACAGAAAATTAATACTTTGCAAGCAAAAATCTATTAGTTCATTTTGATATAATTTATTTTATACTTCCCCCTTTAGTTTTCTATGAACAGTGAAATGCCCAAGGTTAGCGTAGTTGGAGCAAAAATTGTACAGACTACTCATACAAAGGGGAAATGGCGGTAATAATAGAGATAGCCTAATGTGTTGAGCTGAACACTTATCTACTCCATACTCTGAGAAGCAATTTATGTGCATTGCCTCATTTAATTATCTCCAAAATTACGTGAGATCAAGTCAACAGGAAAATATTTTCCTTACAAGAATTACTTTTTAGATTATGTTAATATATTATACATGGATAAGTATCCAATTTTTCAAACGTTTGTGTGAGCATTGGCCTTTTGCCTTATTTTATATCTACTTATTATTAGTAAGGCCTTCATTGAATGAAGGACTACTTAATTATTATTATCTATTAGTTTTTGTATTTGCCAAATCTCATATAACCCAAATATGTTTTCCACTATTTCCTAGGAAGTGAAAACTAAAACAATTACATAAAGTGTTTAAAGTGTTTATACAATGAGAAATTTTACTTTTCTAGCGTTTGAACTATGTATTGTTAATCTAGTTCTCTTAATTTTGATCTCATTTCCCTATATAGAATTAATAGTAAAACTTATTTTCCTATTATTGTTTATTTTTCTATTATTTTAAATTCATTGACTAAGCAAGCAATGCCAGTGCCTTTTTGAAAATGATTGATCTTTCTACAATTGTCTTAATACATAGTATATAAGAAAATGTTTACAAACTATGAAACATTATTCAAATATAAAACACTATCCAGGTGCCATTCTAGCTTTGCTGTGATGTAAGTGGGGAAATATTTTTTTCAATATTGTTTTTCTGGTGATTGAAAGCTATGTATTAATCACAGACCTCAGAAAATATAAAAAGTGGACTCAAAAAGAAAATATCTAGAAATTACTAAGGTTAACCATCTCTAATAAGTTTATGGTTACATTGATATATATATATATATGTGTGTGTGTGTGTATAAATAAATACATACACATTTTTAAAGATTATACTACATGATATTATTTTATTCAAGGTTTTTAGCAAAAATATTCCCCTGCACCATTAAATACTTTTTCAAAACATAATTCATAAAAACTATAATGTATTCTTGAAAACATATACAATCTTTCATTTGATTATTTTCCAGTTGTTGAAGTTATAACTGATGAAACCTGATCATCTTAAGCACAGTGAGCATATATTTTTAAAGAATTCAAGGTGTTGGTATTTGAATGCAGTGGGATGCCTTCCTAATATATTTCTCAAGAGAATTCATCTGCCTTCCTTAAGATTGGCCATCTATGTCCCCAAGGTTCTATTTTTCACTTGAAAATGTTTTAATATCTGGCTACCAATTACAATTGCACTATCATAATACCTGAGGCATTTAATCATACATGATTCTCCCCTCTTTGCCCAACTGTATCTGAATTATCTTCGTGAGAAAAAAATCGTTATTCTCAGCATGGTTGCAGTAAAACTAGTGGGAAAAAAGTAATATAAAAGATCAAGTAGAAAGGCTGTGGGAAGTGCAATAGAAATAGCACCTGGATTTGGAGGAAAGGTTTCTGCTCCCTGCTGAGCATTTAAATATTTCTGTACCCTTGGGAAAGGCACTTAAACTTTCTAGACTTTTTACTCCTTATCTAATAATTTATTTCAAATAGCAATTTTAACTGGGAAGAATTTTAATTTATCCTTAGAGGAAATAAATTCCAGAATAGATACGATCTTATTTTGAAATGATGTATCTAAAGTCAGATGGATAAAAATTATACAAATTCATTCTGTATACTTGGCTAAGTATGCCACTGTGGTTAGAGTGTGGGTTATTTGAGATG